>NW_024042011.1:0-60580 GCF_014851395.1 Micropterus salmoides | reverse complement strand
CCTGCGTCCTCTCTAGCGGCCAGCAGGGGGCGACTTAAACCTGCGTCCTCTCCCGAAGAAGGTGATTGTATATAAGTCTGTGAGAAAATGTTTCTACTTGTCAGCTGATTTATTTCCTCAGTAAACACTTTCCTGATGATGTTTCTGGTCTCATCGCTAGTTTCAAGTCTTCTTCAACACCATGATGTTCATTTAGTAATTATGGTCCCATTTAGAGGAACAGACCAGGAAGCAGGGGGCTTAGGGCGGGGCTACAAGCGGATTGTCGCTACCATAGCAACCTGTCAATCAGGATAGAGGCAACTCGTATCCGTTTCTGTTCACTTTCTCTGGTGAGAACATTTAGTTTTAAGCCTGTTGGAATTACAGATGCACCTAGCTAAGCAAGCTAGCTCAACATGGCGACGCCCTGTTGGCCAAACTCGAGGCTTCCAAACGGCAGTCCACAAACCAACGGGTGACGTTACCATGACTACGTCCACTTCTTATATACAGTCTGTGATACTGATGCACATTTTGAAGTGTGGTATTAGAAAAAGTTGATGGAAACGGCAACATTAGAAAAATTGTTTTTGCCTTTTTGGAAAAAAGACTCGATGGAAGCTGGAAACAGTTCTGACCTCGCGACTGATCAGCTGTTTCTGCTGTCGGCATCTTCCTGGATTTTCACATTATTCTCAGAAACATGGCCGGTAGCTACTTGCCCAGTGAAGCTCCTGAAGACCTCTCTGTATGGTCCCCAGGTCCATGGACCTCAGGTTCATGGTCCCCAGGTTCATGGTCCCCAGGTCCATGGTCCCCAGGTTCATGGTCCCCTGGTTCCCCAGGTTCATGGTCCCCTGGTTCCCCAGGTTCATGGTCCCCAGGTCCATGGTCCCCAGGTTCATGGTCCCCTGGTTGCCCAGGTTCATGGTCCCCAGGTCCATGGCCTAAGTTCCATGGCCTAAGTTCCATGGTCCTCAGGTCCATGGTCCCCAGGTTCATGGTCCCCAGGTCCATGGTCCCCAGTTTCATGGTCCATGGCTAAATGCCTAAAATTCGCTGGAGAATTAGATGGAAACACGGCTGATGGTTTTTTATACAAAACATACCAACAGAGCGAGAGTCCTGGTTCATGTAACGAGTCACTACAATCCAGAAGAAGGCAGCTCCTCAACATTTATTTACAAACAGATTGTCGGTGCTCCGTCTCTTAATCCTTTCTTTCAGATTGCTGTTAATGACGGCTCATCTGGACTGTAATTGTGGATTTGGACCTGAACCCTCCTGGACTTCCTGTTTACAGTCAGCGTTTATTATTAGTTTACACAAAGCTTCAAAGTGTTGCAAAACGTTTTTATGTATAGAATACAGAGATGGACTATCCAGAGTACTGACTCTGTGCTCTAAAGCTTCAGGAAACGCAGGAAGCGTCTCCGGTTTCAGCCGGCAGAGCCTTTCAATTCTGTTCAAATTCTTAAACATTTGATCAGTTTCCTTCTCTTCAGCAGCAGTTTCATTTTCTGTCTATATAATGTTCAGCACTGATCCAGGATCAGTCTGGCTGTGTGACACCAGAGCGGGCGGGGGGGGGGGTATAAAGTCCCCGTAGGGTCTGTTTCATCCACATGACCTCGCATCAGGACGCCATGTTGGATAGCTGTTAAAATGGCGGCCTGCGGGGGAAACGCTTTTTGAGCCGCAGCTGCAATCCCGTGAGTGGCCACTGGGCAAAACTGGAACCAGGCTGAGCGGCGGCGCCGTCTCCAGGTCTTATCATACATCCATCAACTGTCAAACAGGTCTGAGGTCTGCAGTGACTTCCTGCCGCTTCAGGCTGTGGTTACAGTTCCCAGCATGCCGAGCAGCAGCAGCGTCAGGTCCAGTCGTGTCCCGTGTTGCTCAGCGGAGGAGACGGGCAGCAGGTGAACTCTCTGCGTGTCAGAGATCATGTTTCGTGCGTCCTGCGCTGCGCTGACGGCGGCCGTGCTGGAGTTCGTATCTCCGCTGGCGATCAGGTCGAACACGCAGGCCTGGTAGTAGACGTCTTGGGCGGGAAGCAGCGCAGCGCAGTGAGCCCAGGGGCTGACGGCGGAGGAAGGGGAGGAGTCTGGCGCCGGTGGGTGGAGCACGTTGAGTCTCTGGGAGGTGGGGCAGCCCCACACGCACAGCTGCAGGTCCTGCTCGGGGCCGAAGGCCTCCACGATGCTGCGCGGCGAGCGGACCGACAGGCCGAGCGAGCGTCCGCTCTGACGCACCACCAGCAACGTACCGATGTGAGCCGCCCGGATCTCCGCGTGCCGGCCTGGACTCTGAGACCGGACCGTCAGGCTGTGTTGACCTCTCCGCTCGCCGCTCGACACTGAGCCATCAGCGAACGCAGCGGGAACGTTATCGAGCTCCGCCTGGTACAGCTGCTGGTCAATGCACTGACGCCAGTTCTTAAAGATGATGGTGATCTGTGGAGGTGAACATCCGGCTGTTAGTGAACTGTGTCCTCACCTGTTAATCTTTATTCCCACCTGATCCGTTCTGTCACTGGCAATAAATTAAATACGACGACGTCACGCTCAACGATCTGCAGCGTAACTTTCTAAAATAAAATACCAGATCATCATCAACATCAGAACGTGGAGCAGGTCTCTGTGACTCACCTTAGTCAGCGCCGTGGCGTGCGACCCCCCCTTTGTTGGCGATCCGGTGCCCTGGATGTACAGGTACTCGTTGTCAACGAGAGGCCACGCCCCTGCACGGCACACGTCTGGAACTCGTTGTTGAAGGTTCGAACGTGCGGGTCTCCGAACACGCCGCAGTGGAGGTACTCCGGCCTGCGTCCCTCTCTGCTGAGGAAGCTCCTCTCGTAGAGGCAGGCTTCTCCCGACAGCGTGCCCTGGGGCAGGGGGCGGGGCTGGGCGGTGGGGCCCGCACGGGGGCAGCGGTGCTGGATCAGCAGGTCTTCGATGCCCTGAACCGCAGAGTGGTACGCCAGGTCGCCTCGACACGCCCGCGCCATCCTCTTAGTGCACATGGCGTAGGAGCGTAGGGCGCTGCAGTAACCGGCGTTCACCGCCTCCCTGCTGGGAGCCGCTCCTCCTCCTGCTCCTCCTCCCCCGCTGCTGCTTCCCAGGTCCAGCGTCGCAGCCACAAAGTCCGAGTTACACCTCAGGATGCGACAGGAAGCTCCGGCTGAAGAGAGGAGGAAACATCAGAAAACGTCTGAGCTTTGTGGCTCCAGAGGAGAAAATAATCCCGATGATGTTTCCATGAAATCTTCTCAACTCGTGTCAATATATCAAAACACGTGATGTTTCACGAGTCAGCCTGAGCTGAAAATGTGAGTTCAGAAGTCTCTTTAGTCATAGTCATATGGGCATAATGACATTAATCAATAGTTGCAGCCCTAGCTGTAATGAAAGACACTTTCCAGTTGCATTATGGGAAATGTAGGATCGTCAGAGTCGAGCTCCTGAATGAATCATTAAAAAAGAGCGACGCCTTTTGATGTTACCTTTTGTAACGTTAAATAATATGTTTTTATTTTCTATTTCTTTAGAAGTATATTTAGTTTTTTCTGCTGTCAGATGTTTGTTGTTTATTTTGAAGCAGCTAGCTTCTAGCCTCCTGATGCTAACATGTAAAGGAGTTGGCAGGTGAGCAGACTCTTATTTGTGTGTGTTTGTACCTTCAGGTAAACTCAGCTGGACCAGCAGCAGAGTCAGGTGGATGCAGTGTTTCCATGGTAACGCCGCGTGTCGCGCGGCGGCAGCCCGAGGCTCCATCGGCAGACCGAACCCGGGACGGGCCGAGATCACCAGGACACAAAGAGGGAAGGTGTCACGCTCACCTGTCTGTTACCTGTCGGCCAACACATACTGTAATTAATTTACAGACCCAGCACTAATAAAAACATAACGGTTCATTCTGTAAGGTTTTTGTACTGAAAACATAGTTATGGATCTTTTATTGCATCTCAGAAATATTACACACTGAACCTTTAAGTTTTTTAACCGTGACCTTTTGCTAAACCTAACCAAACTGCATCGTTTCACAACATTAACCACTTGTTTTATTTTGAAAGTCTAACTTGACCGCGGAGACCTACACGTGCAAAAACAACGCTAAAGGGTTCCCAGGGCGTTAAACAGCGACGCCAAGGCTTCCATATGTGACGAGTTGGAACGCACTGTCATCAGCTGTTGATGTTTTTGAGCATCAGAGCCGTGATGCGAGCGAGCGAGCTCAGTTTCCAGTTATCTCTCTCTCTCTCTGTTTCTCAGTACGGACCAATGACAGGTTAGCAGACATGATCTGATGTGATTAAAGTGCATTATGGTCCATTAGTACCGCTGATCATCGTTCTCTTTTAAACCGATCACTCTGTGTTCATCATGTTTCATGTTAATCCGTCTGCCTGTAATCGATCAGTGACCTCATCAGCAGCCGACTTTCTCCCTGACATGAATCATTTCTCAAACATTCACTCGCTGAAACAACAAAGCAAAGTTCATGACGTGCGCACAATGCAGCACGTTACAGGTGACGGTCAGAGCGCCGCCATCGCCGGCTCACCTGCTCTGTTACCTGAGACGACCTTCTTCGGGACCCATCAGACAACCTGCACACACAAACATCACATGACCCATCAGCTGTATAATCATTAGTGAGCCCTAACAGGCGACACATTTCAGCTTCAGTAGAGTACAGATGGAGATAACACCAACAGCGCTGCAGTCAGAGAGCCCAGCTCATTGGTGCAGGACCACAGCGTCACATGACCAACCGTAACACTCAGATCCACACATTCAAAACGACTTTCTATAAACGTTAAATGAAGTCCAGTTATTGTCATTTCTCCACAAACTGAGTTTACAAATGACCGACGTGAAGTTTTTCAGGTCGATAATTCGAGCGGATCTGATTCTGAGTGAGCGCCATGTGACCGGAGCTTTATAAAGTGCAACCAAAATAAATAAACAGAAGAAACACGAGACTCCACAACACAAACACATCCTGCTTCACGAAGGCTCTGACGTTGGCTGGTGTTGGTTCGGCTGCAGTTTGATATTAACACGGAGCTTTTAGCTTCACTGAGTCCATCTCTAAGTTATATTTCAGGAATCAGCGTCACTAAGTCGCGCATTGCTTTTAATATTTTACTGACGAGACGATTCATCTGTTGAAACGAATCTAAACTGACTGACAGCAAAGTACACAAATCCTGTACCTGGGTGAAAGTACAGATACCCTCGCTAAATATTACTCCACTAACAGTAGAAGTCTTCAATTTAAACTTCTACTTGAGTCAAAGTACAAAAGTTTTTAAAAGCAGTACTGTTAGGATAGTGTGTGTGTCAGGAGCTGCTGACATGACAGAGTTTAAAAAATACCGCAAACTTTCCTTTTCATTAAACAATGTTATTCATTAGAAACAGATTGTCCTTTTAATAATAATTAAAGTTACTCAGTTGAAAATGGTGAGAAATGCTGTCACAGTTTCTCAGAGCCCGAAGTGACACCTCCAAAGCTCAACGTTATTACAAATACATTAAAAAGGAAAAGCAGGAAATCTTCACAGTTGTGAACCGTTAAATGTTTTTACATGAAAAATGTCTTAAACTATCAAAGTTGTTTAATTTCACAGTCTAATAATCCTGTCTGCTGTCAAACTGTGAGTTTAATTTATAACTAATAGTAACTGAAGCTGTCAGATGAATGTAGTGAAGTAAAAAGTACAACATCTCCCTCTGACGGAGCAGAAGGAGGAAGTGTCACGGAAACAAAAGTACCTCAAACTTAGTACTTGAGTAAATGTACTTGTCCACCTCTGGTAACTGATCCTCTGTTGACGTGAGGCCTACCTGCAGAGTCAGAGTCCGTCAGGCTCATGAATGAAATGATTTCAGAACAAAACGTCACTGAGCTCTGAGCTCCTGCAGCTGGAGGAACTAACGCTTTGTAAACTTTATTTATATGGTTTTAGGAACAAACGGTTTGGAGCGTCAGCGCTGACCCGTCTCTCTCTGATGTAACCTGGACTCTCGTCTGTTTGTCTGTTTTTTTTCCCTGCAGAACAAACAGCAGCAGGCAGGAGGCGGGGCTTGCTGTGGCGCTGATCATTCATTGGCCACACTGCCAGTGGGGAGCCTCGAGACAAAAGCTGCAGGTAAATGGAACTGGTTAGTCACATGGTTAAAGAGGTTAAAGATCCGCCTATGACCACCAGCCTTTAATCATTATCGTTATGAGTACTTTAATTACTTTTACTGATATTTGTATTAGTACCACTGCTATTATTTTACAGCTCTATGTGGAACCTGCATCGTGCTGATGTGTCTTTGCTTTCCGCCCTTAGTAGGCCCCAAATCTTGAGGGCCCACATTTTGATTCAACAGCTCATGCTGGCCGCACACTAGAGGACAACTGGGCTGATTCTGGGTCCGATTTGCCCTCCAATCGTGGGACGTACCCGATCCGAGGCTGGTCGGAACAGATTATCGGCCCAAATGATCCTGTAGTGTGACGGGTTTACAGAGAGAACCTGAAGGTCGCCGACTGGATCAGAGGCTCCCTCATTTCTAATTGTAAAGGTAGAACACACACACAACAGACTGCCTCCATGTTTGTTTCTGTCTGAAGTCACGTTTAATCATGCGAGATTCTGTAAGATCCAAAGTCCCCGGAACCGCCACTCTGAAACCTTTTAGTGTGAACGCAGAGTGGTCCTGAGACCAGACGGAACCGTCTGTGTGATTATAATATAGATCTGAAAGTCTTCTAGTGAGCAGCAGGCGTAACACCGTGACAGCAAAAGATCTCTGGTCACACATCAGCAAACTGACTTCCTTGTTCAGAGGACGCAGCAGACGTGTGTGAAACCAACATCTCATATTTACCTACAACAACAACAGCCGAGACACAGGCTGCTGCATCCCGCTCAGCTGCAGGACAGAATCAGCTGGTTTAAAGATGCAGGGTCCGGATCAGGGTCAAGGTCCGGGTCCGGGTCAGGACTGCCGAGTTCTGGAGGGGCTGTTTAATGATTCAACTACAATTCTAAAGGTAAAAATATCAGTTTACACTTATTCCCACAATTTCATCCCAAAAAAACACCCAAGAACATCAAAACTTTCACGGCACTTTTTTTAGAAAAGCTGCAGTAAAATCAGTCTGAACGTGAGGAAGAGAAGAAGCTGAAGTGTTCCTTTAAAATGACGACAGGTTTCCAGTCAGCTGACCTTTAGTCCTCTTTAACAGATGGGAGTCGCTCAGTGTGTGTTTGGGGGGTATGAGGTCTAAATTTAAACCCCAGTTGCTCCCCAGAGATTCAGCCACAGACAGACACTGACTACAGATACTGAACTACATGTTGTCTCTTTGTCATCTCTGCTGTTTAACCCCTTAACTTATAGATTTATAGACAGAGTACCTGTTCACACCTGTAGGCGGGTTAGCGTCGTTTAGAGGTAAACACATCGACATGTCTGATTCCCAGGATGTTTACTGATCAGCTGTAGAAAGAGAGACGTGGTTCTGCAGCAGTTACGTTTCTAAATGTTTCGTGAAGCCTTTCGTGTCAAACGTCAGCTGATTAAAAATGTTTGTTCACCTGTTTAACAAACACGACTGATGACAGGATTTATAAAAGGAGCCTCCAATGATCAGTTTACTGCGAATGATTAGTGGACACGTGTATTCCTTCACACCGGGAAATAAAGTTACAGAACAAAAAGTAATGAACAGCTCAGTCGATGAATTAACTTACAGGAAAAACAATTAACATAATAAGAAACGTTCAGATGGAGATTTGTTTCAGGGATTTGTTTCGATAAAATAAAGTTTAGTCAGGTCTCAGCTGTGTGATTAACACAACGCTCAGAGACCAGAAGACACATTTAAAGTCTTTACCTTCAACAGATTCAGAGTCTGTCCATGTCCTCGCTTTCTCCTGAGGGTCTCTGTCCACAACTCCCCAAGACTTTCTGGGTCTCCGTTCAGGTCCGATCAGTACTCTTGGGTCTGTGGTGTCCCACTCTGGGTTCTGGTCTTTGCCTTGTGGTGCATTCACTGCTGACAGGGAGCTTCAGTCGTTTCTAAATAAATCACCAAGAACCAACACCTGCTGCACAACAACTGTCCTAACACTCACACACATACACACACACACACACACCCTTGTACTTCTATCTTTGTGAGGACCGTCATTGACATAATGCATTGCCTGGACCCTAACACTGACCTAAACCTAATTCTCCGCTAACGTTTAAAACCAAGTCTTGGCCTTCATACAGCCCATTAAACTTGTGAGAAATGGCCAAAATGCTTATTAAAATCTTGTTCCGGTCCTCACTATGCAGGAAGTACAAGTACACACACGCACACATAAACACGCTTATGTGTTTTATAAGGTCACTGTGATTTTTCACTGGTTAACACGGACCCACCATCCAATCAACTTAGATCAACTTACATCTGACTTCAAAAACATAATTTTAATCCAAAAAATACATTAAATATGCCTCATGTCCACAGACGGTATGTTTGGCCGTCGCCATCTTGTTTTTTTGGAACCGGACTTGACAATAAATGGACACTAGGATGGAGATAGCTAGCTTGGTTAGCAAGGTGCATCTGTAATTCACGTTAGCTGTGATATTAGCCGGGATGCTAATTTTGGCTAGCGACAAACAGGCTTACAACAAAATGTACTTACTGAAAAATTGAGCAGCCGACTCCTCATCAGCTTTTTCAGCGGCGCTGGTTAAATATACACAGAGCAACAGATACCAGTCGCCTCTATCCTGATTGACAAGTTGCCATGGTAGCGACCTGTCAATCAGCTTGTAGCCCCGCCCTAAAGCCTCCCCTGCTTCCTGGTCTCTGTTCCTCTAAATGGGACCATAATTTACTAAATGAACATCATGCTGTGTTGAAGAAGACTTGAAACTAGCGACTGAGACCAGAAACTCATCAGGAAAGTGTTTACTGAGGGAATAAATCAGCTGACAAGTAGAAACATTTTCTCACAGACTTCTATACAATCACACTTCTTTCTGCAGCCGCTGGAGTCGAGGACGCAGGTTTAAGTCGCCCCCTGCTGGCTGCTAGAGAGGACGCAGGTTTAAGGCGCCCCCTGCTGGCTGCTAGAGAGGACGCAGGTTTAAGGCGCCCCCTGCTGGCCGCTGGAGAGGACGCAGGTTTAAGTCGCCCCCTGCTGGCCGCTAGAGAGGACGCAGGTTTAAGGCGCCCCCTGCTGGCCGCTGGAGAGGACGTAGGTTTAAGTCGCCCCCTGCTGGCTGCTAGAGAGGACGCAGGTTTAAGTCGCCCTGCTGGCTGCTAGAGAGGACGCAGGTTTAAGTCGCCCCCTGCTGGCTGCTAGAGAGGACGCAGGTTTAAGGCACCCCCTGCTGGCCGCTAGAGAGGACGCAGGTTTAAGGCGCCCCCTGCTGGCTGCTAGAGAGGACGCAGGTTTAAGGCGCCCCCTGCTGGCCGCTGGAGAGGACGCAGGTTTAAGGCGCCCCCTGCTGGCTGCTAGAGAGGACGCAGGTTTAAGTCGCCCCCTGCTGGCCGCTGGAGAGGACGCAGGTTTAAGTCGCCCCCTGCTGGCTGCTAGAGAGGACGCAGGTTTAAGTCGCCCCCTGCTGGCTGTTAGATGACATCATCATCCGGGCTTTCCAAAATTATTTAAAGGCATCGTAATCTTAGTGTATATAAACTTCTGACTTTGAAGAAAGTAATGAAAAATAGTTTAAAAAATATCGTTCTTGCATTATTCTGGCATTTAGCAAATATAAATAATTTTGGTATTCCTAACAGACCTAAAACAGGAAAAGTGGTTGTCTGATTTCATGTCAGACAGTGAGAAAAAAATCATTTGTTTCTTTTTATATAGTGTATGTAAACTTCTGGTTTCAACTGTAGAAGAAACAAATTTGCAGTTAATCTTATCTGATAACTTTTCAGTGCAGACTCTTTAATTATTGTATTTATGGCTGTAGTTTGGTCACATGATTATGCTGCAATCTTAACACCTTGTATTTGTTATTTTGCACAAAAGGTGCTAAACACATCAAGTCTGATTGACAGATCCCAGTAAAAATGTGAATAACCAAGTAAAAATGATCGTTTGCTCCGATATCGCAAATTATAACGCATATCAGTCAAAATCATTGATGTCGTGCTCACATGGTACTTTTCCCTACATGAAGATCGACTGTGCAGGTTGAAGCGCTCTGTGAAAAAACATAATGAAGCTGTGATCTTCATGGGAACTTTGGTTTAAGTAACATAAAAACCATCTGCCCATTCAAAGTGTTTAATTATTGTTGATTTGCTGACTGCATATTGATCATAAAGTCAGCGTCTGAACCCTGATGAGCTCAGATCAGTGAGCTGCAGTAGCATCAGACAGACAGCAGGAGGCAGCACGGACACACGGACAGCATGAAGTTACAACAACCTGCTGCTCATCAAACAGATCTCTGGTTCTCAGCTGTTCCAACGTTCTGACCTGTTTCGGTTGGTTCCATCTTTTTAGATAAAGTCCTGTGAGAGTTACTGTGAGTTACAGACGGAGGGTCCAGCAGGGTTAAGTTGTTGGCCCTTTAAGCGTGAAGCGGGGCCCCTCCACGCCTCACTGAGCAGCTCTCAGAGCTTTTGTTAGTGTTTAGAGGAGGGGGGCTGGGTGGGGGGATCCGGACCAAAACCAGAACTGACAGACTGAGACCCTCCACAGACCAGAAAGCACACGATGATGCCACAGGCAGACCGAGGCTTCGGGCGAGCGGTGAGTTCCTGTTTACGCTTCTTAATCCAACTTTAATGTCAGTTTTTTATTTGTACGAACAACAAAAAAACATGTTGGAGGATTTAACGTTGATTTACAGTAAACCAGCAGAAAGAAGGACCTGAACACAACACGAGACAGTAACTCTGATGCTCCTGTCGGACTCTGAGAGAAGCTCATTGCTGCCAGTAAAATAAATAAAAAAGAAAAGTTAACCATGTTAAAAATGCTCATGGGAAGCGTCTGATAATCCTGACCTCTTCTCAGGACTTTGATTTAGTCGTGAGGACACAATGATGCTGAATAATCTCCAGAAATCATCTTAGAAACCAGAGAATAATGATGCTGCAGAATGTTTCCCTCAGTGAACTCTGTGTGTGTTTCAGGCTGTGTGGTGCGTTTCCTCCCGGGGTCGGGCAGGTCCGGGATGCGGTGCACTGTTGTCACGTCCCCCTCCAATATTGCACTCGTCCCGGCCTCCCCGGCCCAGGGGTCACGACCCCCCCACACCTCCAGACAGCAGGAGAGACACGTCGCTGGAGCTCAGAGATACGAGGTAGGAGAGAGTTCACAGCTTGACCGTCTGTGGCGATACTGTGACACAAATACACCCATCAGCCAGAACATTAAGACCACCTGACCCGCCGAGGCCCTGACCCCTTTCTATCAGAACCAGCATCAACTTCTACAGCAGTTTGACCTACAGCATCTCATCTGTTGGTCCAGCCTTCACTTGCATCACTGAGCCTTAGCCGTCCATGACCCAGTCGCCAGTTCACCACTTTTCCTTCCTTGGACCACTTCTTAGAGGTTCTGACCCCTGCAGACCGGTCTGGAGAGGTTCTGACCTAGAAAATCACAGTTAGGTCCTTGTCAAAGTTGCTCAAATCCTCACGCTGCCCATTTTGCAGCTGTTGGATGATGTTGATGAAATGTGGTTCAGACCTTCATGACCCCCTCAGGATGAACTGTAAGAACATGTAACATGCTAACATGTCCAACACTTTGCTTTATGAGCATGTGGGTGGTGATGGTACAGTGGATAAGACGCATTCCTTTGGTGTGACAGACCCGGGTTCAATCCCCTACTGTGACCCATCCACCATTGTGTCCCTGACCAAGACCCCTCTTTGCTCCAGAGGCGTGCGACCTCTGACGTGTATAGCAATTGTAAGTCGCTTTGGATAAAAGCGTCAGCTAAATGAATAAATGTAATGAGCAAATAGCTGCAGGACAGAAGACATTCCCATCAGCCTCGGCTGTTTACTGCTGATCAGTGTTGGCAAACACATTTTAACCTGACATTAAGTGGTGCTTTGTTTTTTTAATAATATCACCGGCACATCGAAACATTTCTGCAGCAGGAAAACAAATCTAAGTCAAAGAGTAAAAACGTTATTTCCTGTTGCTGGAACTCGATGGTTGAGATTGTAGAAAGGGTGCAAAGATGGGCTGAAAACATGATCTGTCAAATTTTGGGTAAATATGGACCATGGATCATAAATAATAATTATTTCAACATGTGTTTTCTTTAACGTTTCCTTTCCTGATCAGAGAGGCCGCTGGCAGTTCATCCTGACCGATGTCTTCCTGTTTCACCCATCCACAACCCCCAGATATTAATCAGTAATAGAGACAGTAATATTTAATATAACTAATTACTTTCAAATGACAGCAACTAGTGATCTACGGTGGATTACATTTAGGAAGTCACTTGCTCAACACTGCTGCTAATAAGTTAACGTTAGCATGCTAACGTGCTAATCTAAGATGGCGAACACGGTAAACATTACACCTGCTAAACATTAGCATGTTAGCATTAGCATGTTAGCATTGGTATTGATGGCCACATTCGTCCGAGAATAAACCAGAGACGATGGCCGCTGAATGCACGTGTGCCGCCCCCTCCATCAAGAAAGCCAGTCGTCTGCTCTTTAACAGTTGATCCGGGAAACATATTCAGCCAATCGTGTGGCTCCACCGACGTCAGTTTCAGATGTTGTGGTGGCGGCGAGGAGCAGGTGTGCGACCAGATCAGGTCCGCCAAAATACTGCGTTAAAGGCTCCAGATGTGATCTGCAGTACTTGCAGTATGTGCCAGAAAGTACCAGGTGCCTTCTGTAAACCAATACGGTATCTGCTGACTGTATCCATAACCTCAGTTAGCTTAGCATCTGCTAAAGGTGGGAGGAGCTCATGGCGTCACGTCACCGGCGCTCTGGACAGAGCCGTAAATGAAGACGGTGTGAATGACAACACTTTTTAAACCTTATTTTGGGGCAAAGCCGTCAAACTTCCTGCTGATTCATGCAGGTTTTATGGCTCTCTGCCCAGAGACCTGATCCTGTTAGTCCCAGATACCTGAGGCCTTACCAAGATGGCTGCCGAGCGGCGGGACTCACCTATAGAAGGGCTCTGACTAAAAGCTGCTTCTGTGAACTCGTTATGTCACTCGAGTGTGAAAAGTCATGGTGAAAACGCACCTTTATAGGAACAGTCGTGGACGGGAGTTTATTTCAGCAGAGATATGTACATTTGGAAATACAAACAGAAAACATGTAGAAGGAATATTTTTCAATCTAATCAATGACACGGCTCTCCTCTCTGTAACGTTAGCTTAGCGCTTCTCAGCAGGTCTCACTGGCCGAACGTGTCTGAAAAAGCTTCATCACATGAAGAAACGCCGGCAGCGTGGCGAGACCGCGTCAGACTGGATCCTCTAAATGCTCAGTAGTTCGCAGCAGGCCAGACTCTGCTCTGACTGAACGCTGGTCTGGAGAAACAGGGCCGTCCCTTTTCAGGTGCGTTCAGGTGCTTCTCGTCCGTGTTTCCCCAGACAGCTTTAATCCACCTCTTTCATTCAACACACACACACTCAGATTAACGTGGATTCAGAGAGCTGCGAGTCAACAGTTCGTCTGCAGCTCTCACACCTGAATGTGCATCAGAACTTGTTTACGATGCGACTGGAAGTCTTCAGGCACCGTGTCTGAAACAAAAACACAATGATTGAGCATTAAGTGACAGCAAGTTAATAAGCAACACGAGAGTTTCAACTTCCTGTTCGGTGTCAGAGGTCGTACCGTTACATCTGTAGCGCAGGTTGGACCAGATGATGTTTTCCTGGGAGAAACAGAAGACGCCAAGCCGGCCTCCTCTCATCGTGGTGTCGATCACCACGCCAGAGTCCGCCACCATGTCTGTCCCCTCAAACAGCTTCACCCTGAAACACAGAAACACGGCGGGTTAGAAACCAAACGCTCCTTGAGAGAAACGGCGGGTTAGAAACCAAACGCTCCTTGAGAGAAACGGCGGGTTAGAAACCAAACGCTCCTTGAGAGAAACGGCGGGTTAGAAACCAAACGCTCCCCGAGAAACGGCGGGTTAGAAACCAAACGCTCCCCGAGAGAAACGGCAGGTTAGAAACCAAACGCTCCTTGAGAGAAACGGCAGGTTAGAAACCAAACGCTCCTTGAGAGAAACGGCAGGTTAGAAACCAAACGCTCCCCGAGAGAAACGTCAGGTTAGAAACCAAACGCTCCTTGAGAGAAACGGCAGGTTAGAAACCAAACGCTCCCCGAGAGAAACGTCAGGTTAGAAACCAAACGCTCCCCGAGAGAAACGGCAGGTTAGAAACCAAACGCTCCTTGAGAGAAACAGCGGGTTAGAAACCAAACGCTCCCCGAGAGAAACGGCGGGTTAGAAACCAAACGCTCCCCGAGAGAAACGGCAGGTTAGAAACCAAACGCTCCTTGAGAGAAACGGCAGGTTAGAAACCAAACGCTCCTTGAGAGAAACGGCGGGTTAGAAACCAAACGCTCCTTGAGAGAAACGTCGGGTTAGAAACCAAACGCTCCTTGAGAGAAACGGCGGGTTAGAAACCAAACGCTCCTTGAGAGAAACGGCAGGTTAGAAACCAAACGCTCCTTGAGAGAAACGGCAGGTTAGAAACCAAACGCTCCTTGAGAGAAACGGCAGGTTAGAAACCAAACGCTCCCCGAGAGAAACGGCAGGTTAGAAACCAAACGCTCCTTGAGAGAAACGGCGGGTTAGAAACCAAACGCTCCCCGAGAGAAACGGCAGGTTAGAAACCAAACGCTCCTTGAGAGAAACGGCAGGTTAGAAACCAAACGCTCCTTGAGAGAAACGGCGGGTTAGAAACCAAACGCTCCTTGAGAGAAACGGCGGGTTAGAAACCAAACGCTCCTTGAGAGAAACGGCAGGTTAGAAACCAAACGCTCCTTGAGAGAAACGGCGGGTTAGAAACCAAACGCTCCTTGAGAGAAACGGCGGGTTAGAAACCAAACGCTCCTTGAGAGAAACGGCAGGTTAGAAACCAAACGCTCCTTGAGAGAAACGGCGGGTTAGAAACCAAACGCTCCTTGAGAGAAACGGCAGGTTAGAAACCAAACGCTCCTTGAGAGAAACGGCAGGTTAGAAACCAAACGCTCCTTGAGAGAAACGGCGGGTTAGAAACCAAACGCTCCTTGAGAGAAACGGCAGGTTAGAAACCAAACGCTCCTTGAGAGAAACGGCAGGTTAGAAACCAAACGCTCCTTGAGAGAAACGGCAGGTTAGAAACCAAACGCTCCTTGAGAGAAACGGCAGGTTAGAAACCAAACGCTCCCGAGAGAAACGGCAGGTTAGAAACCAAACGCTCCTTGAGAGAAACGGCGGGTTAGAAACCAAACGCTCCCCGAGAGAAACGGCAGGTTAGAAACCAAACGCTCCTTGAGAGAAACGGCAGGTTAGAAACCAAACGCTCCTTGAGAGAAACGGCGGGTTAGAAACCAAACGCTCCTTGAGAGAAACGGCGGGTTAGAAACCAAACGCTCCTTGAGAGAAACGGCAGGTTAGAAACCAAACGCTCCTTGAGAGAAACGGCAGGTTAGAAACCAAACGCTCCTTGAGAGAAACGGCAGGTTAGAAACCAAACGCTCCTTGAGAGAAACGGCAGGTTAGAAACCAAACGCTCCTTGAGAGAAACGGCAGGTTAGAAACCAAACGCTCCTTGAGAGAAACGGCAGGTTAGAAACCAAACGCTCCTTGAGAGAAACGGCAGGTTAGAAACCAAACGCTCCTTGAGAGAAACGGCAGGTTAGAAACCAAACGCTCCTTGAGAGAAACGGCAGGTTAGAAACCAAACGCTCCCGAGAGAAACGGCAGGTTAGAAACCAAACGCTCCTTGAGAGAAACGGCAGGTTAGAAACCAAACGCTCCTTGAGAGAAACGGCGGGTTAAAAACCAAACGCTCCTTGAGAGAAACGGCGGGTTAGAAACCAAACGCTCCCCGAGAGAAACGGCAGGTTAGAAACCAAACGCTCCTTGAGAGAAACGGCGGGTTAGAAACCAAACGCTCCCTGAGAGAAACGGCAGGTTAGAAACCAAACGCTCCTTGAGAGAAACGGCAGGTTAGAAACCAAACGCTCCTTGAGAGAAACGGCGGGTTAGAAACCAAACGCTCCTTGAGAGAAACGGCGGGTTAGAAACCAAACGCTCCTTGAGAGAAACGGCAGGTTAGAAACCAAACGCTCCTTGAGAGAAACGGCAGGTTAGAAACCAAACGCTCCTTGAGAGAAACGGCAGGTTAGAAACCAAACGCTCCTTGAGAGAAACGGCAGGTTAGAAACCAAACGCTCCCCGAGAGAAACGGCAGGTTAGAAACCAAACGCTCCTTGAGAGAAACGGCAGGTTAGAAACCAAACGCTCCTTGAGAGAAACGGCGGGTTAGAAACCAAACGCTCCTTGAGAGAAACGGCGGGTTAGAAACCAAACGCTCCTTGAGAGAAACGGCAGGTTAGAAACCAAACGCTCCTTGAGAGAAACGGCAGGTTAGAAACCAAACGCTCCTTGAGAGAAACGGCAGGTTAGAAACCAAACGCTCCTTGAGAGAAACGGCAGGTTAGAAACCAAACGCTCCCCGAGAGAAACGGCAGGTTAGAAACCAAACGCTCCTTGAGAGAAACGGCAGGTTAGAAACCAAACGCTCCTTGAGAGAAACGGCAGGTTAGAAACCAAACGCTCCTTGAGAGAAACGGCAGGTTAGAAACCAAACGCTCCCCGAGAGAAACGGCAGGTTAGAAACCAAACGCTCCTTGAGAGAAACGGCAGGTTAGAAACCAAACGCTCCTTGAGAGAAACGGCGGGTTAGAAACCAAACGCTCCTTGAGAGAAACGGCGGGTTGTAAATAATTGAGATGAATGCAGATTTGACTTGTGAGGCAGAGGGGGGGGGCGAGCGAGCCCGGCCTCTGCACTCTTTCTCTCCCGCTCCTCCTTTCTTTCTCTCTCTCCTGCTCCTCCTTTCTTTCTTTCTCTCCCGCTCCTTCTTTCTTTCTTTCTCTCCTGCTCCTCCTTTCTTTCTTTCTCTCCCGCTCCTCCTTTCTTTCTCTCCCGCTCCTCCTTTCTTTCTCTCCCGCTCCTCCTTTCTTTCTTTCTCTCCTGCTCCACCTTTCTTTCTTTCTCTCCCGCTCCTCCTTTCTTTCTCTCCTGCTCCTCCTTTCTTTCTTTCTCTCCCGCTCCTCCTTTCTTTCTTTCTCTCCTGCTCCTCCTTTCTTTCTTTCTCTCCCGCTCCTCCTTTCTTTCTCTCCCGCTCCTCCTTTCTTTCTTTCTCTCCTGCTCCTCCTTTCTTTCTTTCTCTCCTGCTCCTCCTTTCTTTCTTTCTCTCCCGCTCCTTCTTTCTTTCTTTCTCTCCTGCTCCTCCTTTCTTTCTTTCTCTCCTCTCCTCCTTTCTTTCTCTCCCGCTCCTCCTTTCTTTCTCTCCCGCTCCTCCTTTCTTTCTCTCCCGCTCCACCTTTCTTTCTTTCTCTCCCGCTCCTCCTTTCTTTCTCTCCTGCTCCTCCTTTCTTTCTTTCTCTCCCGCTCCTCCTTTCTTTCTTTCTCTCCCGCTCCTCCTTTCTTTCTTTCTCTCCTGCTCCTCCTTTCTTTCTTTCTCTCCCGCTCCTCCTTTCTTTCTCTCCCCCCTCCTTTCTTTCTTTCTCTCCTGCTCCTCCTTTCTTTCTTTCTCTCCTGCTCCTCCCTTTCTTTCTTCTCTCCTGCTCCTCCTTTCTTTCTTTCTCTCCTGCTCCTCCTTTCTTTCTTTCTCTCCTGCTCCTCCTTTCTTTCTTTCTCTCCTGCTCCTCCTTTCTTTCTTTCTCTCCTGCTCCTCCTGACAGAATGAAGAATGTGAGGTCAGACTTTTAAAAACGTTTCAGAAACATCAGTGTTTAATGAACTGATCTTTAAATGTCGAGCTCATGTAGAAAACGAGCGCTCCTCTTCAGATTTCCTCTGCAGCAGTCGACATGTCGTCGTGAGGAAACTTTTCCCGTCTCTCCGTCTCATCTGCATATCAACGGCTGCCGAGGCGGATTCTTGCCAGGGTTTTGGCTGTCATGGTTACGAGTACAATAGAGTACCAGGGGGCCCCGGGGCCACAAAGGAGTTTCAGAGGGTGAAGAATGCAGTAAAAAGTAAGAGAGAACGAGACGAAAAACAGACCACAGCTGCAGAGTACTACTGTATCTGTACTGCAGTATCTGTACTGCAGTATCTGTACTACTGTATCTGTACTGCAGTATCTGTACTACTGTATCTGTACTGCAGTAACTGTACTGCAGTATCTGTACTACTGTATCTGTACTACTGTATTTGTACTGCAGTATCTGTACTACTGTATCTGTACTGCAGTATCTGTACTGCAGTATCTGTACTACTGTATCTGTACTGCAGTAACTGTACTGCAGTATCTGTACTACTGTATCTGTACTACTGTATCTGTACTACAGTATCTGTACTGCAGTATCTGTACTACTGTATCTGTACTACTGTATCTGTATTGCAGTATCTGTACTACTGTATCTGTACTGCAGTATCTGTACTGCAGTATCTGTACTACTGTATCTGTACTGCAGTATCTGTACTGCAATATACTGCTGTACTGCAGTATCTGTACTACTGTATCTGTACTGCAATATACTGCTGTACTGCAGTATCTGTACTACTGTTTCTGTACTGCAATACACTGCTGTACTGCAGTATCTGTACTTCTGTATCTGTACTACTGTTTCTGTACTGCAATACACTGCTGTACTGCAGTATCTGTACTACTGTATCAGTACTGCAATATACTGCTGTACTGCAGTATCTGTACTGCAATATACTGCTGTACTGCAGTATCTGTACTACTGTTTCTGTACTGCAATACACTGCTGTACTGCAGTATCTGTACTTCTGTATCTGTACTACTGTTTCTGTACTGCAATACACTGCTGTACTGCAGTATCTGTACTGCAATACACTGCTGTACTGCAGTATCTGTATTACTGTATATGTACTGCAGTATCTGTACTACTGTATTTGTACTGCAGTATCTGTACTACTGTATCTGTATTGCAATATACTGCTGTACTGCAGTATCTGTACTACTGTATTTGTACTGCAGTATCTGTACTACTGTATCTGTACTGCAGTATCTGTATTACTGTATCTGTACTGCAGTATCTGTACTACTGTATCTGTACTGCAGTATCTGTACTACTGTATCTGTACTACTGTATCTGTACTACAGTATCTGTACTACTGTATCTGTACTGCAGTATCTGTACTACTGTATCTGTACTACTGTATCTGTACTGCAGTATCTGTACTGCAGTATCTGTACTACTGTATTTGTACTGCAGTATCTGTACTGCAGTATCTGTATTACTGTATCTGTACTGCAGTATCTGTACTACTGTATCTGTACTGCAGTATCTGTATTACTGTATCTGTACTACTGTATACGTACTGCAGTATCTGTACTACTGGATCTGTACTGCAGTATCTGTATTACTGTATATGTACTGCAGTATCTGTACTACTGTATCTGTATTGCAGTATATTGCAGTACAGCAGTATCGGTACTATAGTATCTGTACTACAGAGTATTGCATCATGCGTGTACTACAGTGTACTACAGTGTACTACAGTGTACTGCAGTACTGCTGTGAGGTCTGAGGTTTCGGGTCTTACCTGATGTAGCCCACCTGCGGCCGGTGGCTGAGCTGCCAGCGATAAGAGGTTTTGTCCTTCCAGCCGACGTTTCGTGGATCCTTCCAGAGCAGCTTCGCCTCCCAGCTGTGTCTCCGGTGTGCCACAGAGCGTTCCTCAGGAACTCCCCGGGTCCGGTCCGAGACTTCACCGCCTGCGGGACGGAAGAGGAGGGTCGATTTATTTATTCACTGCATCAGCCGTTTCTAGAGTCTGTTTAGCACAAAGAGAACGTTTGGGGGAATCAAACGTGCAACAGAGAACTTCAAACACCAGGTAACCTTCAGCTGCAGAGCAGGACTCAATGAACCAATCAGCATTACTGATTAGAGCCACCTGATGGCAGCAGACAGCTGAGACGCTTCTGTCTCACCAGCTGTAAACACTGACAAACAAGAAAAACAGGGCGTTGGCCCTGAACAGTAGAATAAATAGAGAGAGTAGAACCTTGAGCTGCATGGCGGGCTGGGCGTTGGCCCTGAACAGTAGAATAAATAGAGAGAGTAGAACCTTGAGCTGCATGGCGGGCTGGGCGTTGGCCCTGAACAGTAGAATAAATGAAGTAGAGTAGAACCTTGAGCTGCATGGCGGGCTGGGCGTTGGCCCTGAACAGTAGAATAAATAAAGTAGAGTAGAACCTTGAGCTGCATGGCGGGCTGGGCGTTGGCCCTGAACAGTAGAATAAATAAAGTAGAGTAGAACCTTGAGCTGCATGGCGGGCTGGGCGTTGGCCCTGAACAGTAGAAAATAAAGTAGAGTAGAACCTTGAGCTGCATGGCGGGCTGGGCGTTGGCCCTGAACAGTAGAATAAATAAAGTAGAGTAGAACCTTGAGCTGCATGGCGGGCTGGGCGTTGGCCCTGAAGGGCAGCGACTGCCAGTACGTCTGCTCCGTCTGTTTCCACATCACCACGTAGAAACTCGAGGAGTCCTGGTACCCGAAGATGAAGCCGGCGTAGTCGTCGTCAGTTACCGTGTTGACGTGAAACGTTCCCTCGAAGTCGACGCCGTTAAACGCCGTGTAGCCTGCAGACGCGGAGAGAGTCTACGGTCAGACCTGGAGCCCGGCTAGGTCCTGAATTAATAAAGACTTAAGTAAAAACACGTACCCACAGCGAGACCAGGATCACTGTTCATCGTCTGGACTATCTCCATGCCCTGGAGAGAACACATCATGGGGAGAGGAGAGGTCAGAACGTGAGGTTAGAATGACAGGTTAGAACGTGTCGTAAAAACGCGAGGTTTGAACGTGAGATTAGAGCGTGTCGTAAAACGTGAGGTTTGAACGTGAGATTAGAGCGTGAGGTTAGAACGTGTCGTAAAACGCAAGGTTTGAACGCAAGGTTTGAACGCAAGGTTTGAACGTGAGGTTTGAACGTGAGGTTAGAACATGAGGTTAGAACGTGAGGTTAAAATGACAGGTCAGAACGTGAGGTGAGAACAAGAGATCAGAACGTGAAGTTAGAACGTGAGGTTAAAATGACAGGTAAGAACGTGAGGTGAGAACAAGAGATCAGAACGTGAAGTTAGAACGTGAGGTTAGAATGACAGGTTAGGACGTGATGTGAGAACAAGAGGTTAGAGCGTGAGGTTAGAACGTGTCGTAAAACGCGAGGTTTGAACGTGAGATTAGAGCGTGAGGTTAGAATGACAGGTTAGAACGTGAGGTGAGAACAAGAGGTTAGAGCGTGAGGTAAGAACGTGTCGTAAAAACGTGAGGTCAGAACGTGAGATTAGAGCGTGAGGTAAGAACGTGTCGTAAAAACGTGAAGTCAGAACGTGAAGTTAGAGCGTGAGGTTAGAATGACAGGTTAGGACGTGAGGTGAGAACAAGAGGTTAGAGCGTGAGGTTAGAACGTGTCGTAAAAATGCGAGGTTTGAACGTGAGATTAGAACATGAGGTTAGAACGTGAGATCAGAGCGTGAGGTTAGAACGTGTCGTAAAAACGTGAGGTATGAACGTGAGATTAGAGCGTGAGATTAAAGCGTGAGGTAAGAATGTGAGGTTAGTGCGTGAGGTTAGAACGTGAGGTTAGAACATGAGATTAGAATGAAAAGTTAGAACGTGAGGTTAGAACGCGTGGTAAGAATGAGAAGATAGAACATGAGGTTATAATATGAGGTTATAACGAGGGGTTAGAACGAGAAGTTAGAACATGAGGTTAGAACATGAGATTAGAGCGTGAGGTTAGAACGTGTCGTAAAAACGTGAGGTTTGAACGTGAGATTAGAGTGTGAGATTAGACCGTGAGGTTAGAGCGTGAGGTTAGAATGACAGGTTAGAACGTGAGGTGAGAACAAGAGGTTAGAGCGTGAGGTTAGAACGTGTCGTAAAAACGCAAGGTTTGAACGAGGGATTAGAGCGTGAGGTAAGAACGTGTCGTAAAAACGTGAGGTTTGAACGTGAGATTAGAGCGTGAGGTAAGAACGTGATGTTAGAATGTGAGGTTAGTGCGTGAGGTTAGAACGTGAGGTTAGAGCGTGAGGTTAGAACGGTAATGCCGTAAACATAAGGTAATGTCGTAAAAACGTGAGGTCAGAACGTGAAGTTAGAGCGTGAGGTTAGAATGACAGGTTAGAACGTGAGGATGAGAACTAGAGGTTAGTGCGTGAGGTTAGAACGAGAGGTAAGAATGAGAGGTAAGAACGTGTCGTAAAAACGTGAGGTTTGAACGTGAGATTAGAGCGTAAATTTACAACATGAGGTTAGAGCGTGAGGTTAGAATGACAGGTTAGAACATGAGGTTAGAACGTGAGGTTAGAGCGTGAGGTTAGAACGTGTCGTAAAAACGCGAGGTTTGAACGTGAGATTAGAGCGTGAGGTTAGAAAGTGTTGTAAAAGGTTAGAACGAGGAGTTAGAATGAGAAGTCAGAACATGAGGTTAGAACGTGTCGTAAAAGGTTAGAACGAGGAGTTAGAATGAGAAGTTAGAACATGAGGTTATAACGAGGGGTTAGAACGAGAAGTTAGAAGATGAGGTTAGAACGTGTCGTAAAAACGTGAGGTATGAACGTGAGATTAGAGCGTGAGATTAAAGCGTGAGGTAAGAATGTGAGGTTAGTGCGTGAGGTTAGAACGTGAGGTTAGAACATGAGATTAGAATGAAAAGTTAGAACGTGAGGTTAGAACGCGTGGTAAGAATGAGAAGATAGAACATGAGGTTATAATATGAGGTTATAACGAGGGGTTAGAACGAGAAGTTAGAACATGAGGTTAGAACATGAGATTAGAGCGTGAGGTTAGAACGTGTCGTAAAACGTGAGGTTTGAACGTGAGATTAGAGTGTGAGATTAGACCGTGAGGTTAGAGCGTGAGGTTAGAATGACAGGTTAGAACGTGAGGTGAGAACAAGAGGTTAGAGCGTGAGGTTAGAACGTGTCGTAAAAACGCAAGGTTTGAACGAGGGATTAGAGCGTGAGGTAAGAACGTGTCGTAAAAACGTGAGGTTTGAACGTGAGATTAGAGCGTGAGGTAAGAACGTGATGTTAGAATGTGAGGTTAGTGCGTGAGGTTAGAACGTGAGGTTAGAGCGTGAGGTTAGAACGGTAATGCCGTAAACATAAGGTAATGTCGTAAAAACGTGAGGTCAGAACGTGAAGTTAGAGCGTGAGGTTAGAATGACAGGTTAGAACGTGAGGATGAGAACTAGAGGTTAGTGCGTGAGGTTAGAACGAGAGGTAAGAATGAGAGGTAAGAACGTGTCGTAAAAACGTGAGGTTTGAACGTGAGATTAGAGCGTAAATTTACAACATGAGGTTAGAGCGTGAGGTTAGAATGACAGGTTAGAACATGAGGTTAGAACGTGAGGTTAGAGCGTGAGGTTAGAACGTGTCGTAAAAACGCGAGGTTTGAACGTGAGATTAGAGCGTGAGGTTAGAAAGTGTCGTAAAAGGTTAGAACGAGGAGTTAGAATGAGAAGTCAGAACATGAGGTTAGAACGTGTCGTAAAAGGTTAGAACGAGGAGTTAGAATGAGAAGTTAGAACATGAGGTTATAACGAGGGGTTAGAACGAAAAGTTAGAAGATGAGGTTAGAACATGAGATTAGAGCGTGAGGTTAGAACGTGAGGTATGAACGTGAGGTATGAACGTGAGATTACAGCGTGAGGTTAGAAAGTGAGGTAAGAACGTAAGTTAAGAACATGAGGTTAGAACGTGAGGTTAGAACTTGAGGTAAGAATGAGAGGTAAGAACGTGTCATAAAAACGTGAGGTTTGAATGTGAGATAAAACAACAGGTTAGAACGTGAGGTAAGAACGTGTCGTAAAAACGTGAGGTTTGAACGTGAGATTAGAGCGTAAGTTTACAACATGAGGTTAGAGCGTGAGGTTAGAATATGAGATTAGAATGAAAAGTTAGAACGTGAGGTTAGAACGCGTGGTAAGAATGAGAAGATAGAACATGAGGTTATAATATGAGGTTATAACGAGGGGTTAGAACGAGAAGTTAGAACATGAGGTTAGAACATGAGATTAGAGCGTGAGGTTAGAACGTGTTGTAAAAACGTGAGGTTTGAACGTGAGATTAGAGTGTAAGGTTTAAACGTGAGATTTGACCGTGAGATTAGACCGTGAGGTTAGAGCGTGAGGTTAGAATGACAGATTAGAACGTGAGGTGAGAACAAGAGGTTAGAGCGTGAGGTTAGAACGTGTCGTAAAACGCAAGGTTTGAACGTGAAATTAGAGCGTGAGGTAGAACGTGTCGTAAAAACGTGAGGTTTGAACGTGAGATTAGAGCGTGAGGTAAGAACGTGATGTTAGAATGTGAGGTTAGTGCGTGAGGTTAGAACGTGAGGTTAGAGCGTGAGGTTAGAATGACAGGTTAGAACGTGTCGTAAAAACGCGAGGTTTGAACGTGAGATTAGAGCGTGAGGTAAGAACGGTAATGCCGTAAACATAAGGTAATGTCGTAAAAACGTGAGGTCAGAACGTGAAGTTAGAGCCTGAGGTTAGAATGACAGGTTAGAACGTGAGGATGAGAACTAGAGGTTAGTGCGTGAGGTTAGAACGAGAGGTAAGAATGAGAGGTAAGAACGTGTCGTAAAAACGTGAGGTTTGAACGTGAGAGAGCGTAAATTAGAACGAGGAGTTAGAACGAGAAGTTAGAAGATGAGGTTAGAACATGAGATTAGAGCGTGAGGTTAGAACGTGTCATAAAACGTGAGGTATGAACGTGAGATTACAGCGTGAGGTTAGAAAGTGAGGTAAGAACGTAAATTAAGAACATGAGGTTAGAACGTGAGGTTAGAACGAGGGGTTAGAACGAGAAGTTAGAACATGAGGTTAGAGTGTGAGGTTAGAATGTGAGGTAAGAATGAGAAGATAGAACATGAGGTTATAACGAGGGGTTATAACGAGAAGTTAGAAGATGAGGTTAGAACATGAGATTAGAGCGTGAGGTTAGAACGTGTCATAAAAACGTGAGGTATGAACGTGAGATTACAGCGTGAGGTTAGAAAGTGAGGTAAGAACGTAAGTTAAGAACATGAGGTTAGAACGAGGGGTTAGAACGAGAAGTAAGAAGATGAGGTTAGAGTGTGAAGTTAGAACGTGAGGTAAGAATGAGAGGTAAGAACGTGTCGTAAAAACGTGAGGTTTGAACGTGAGATTAGAGCGTGAGGTTAGAACGTGTCGTAAAAGGTTAGAACGAGGAGTTAGAACGAGAAGTCAGAACATGAGGTTAGAGTGAGGTTAGAACGTGAGGTAAGAATGAGAGGTAAGAACGTGTTGTAAAAACGTGAGGTTTGAAAGTGAGATTAGAGCGTGAGGTTAGAAAGTGAGGTAAGAACGTGAAGTTAGAACTTGAGGTAAGAATGAGAGGTAAGACCGTGTCGTAAAAACGTGAGGTTTGAAAGTGAGATTAGAGCGTGAGGTTAGAAAGTGAGGTAAGAACGTAAGTTAAGAACGTGAGGTTAGAATGTGAGGTAAGAATGAGAAGTTAGAACATGAGGTTATAACGAGGGGTTATAACGAGAAGTTAGAAGATGAGGTTAGAACATGAGATTAGAGCGTGAGGTTAGAACGTGTCATAAAAACGTGAGGTATGAACGTGAGATTACAGTGTGAGGTTAGAAAGTGAGGTAAGAACGAGAAGTTAGAACATGAGGTTATAACGAGGGGTTATAACGAGAAGTTAGAAGATGAGGTTAGAACATGAGATTAGAGCGTGAGGTTAGAACGTGTCATAAAAACGTGACGTATGAACGTGAGATTACAGCGTGAGGTTAGAAAGTGAGGTAAGAACGTAAGTTAAGAACATGAGGTTAGAACGTGAGGTTAGAACTTGAGGTAAGAATGAGAGGTAAGAACGTGTCGTAAAAACGTGAGGTTTGAATGTGAGATTAAACAACAGGTTAGAACGTGAAGTTAGAGCGTGAGGTTAGAATGACAGGTTAGAACGTGAGGTGAGAACAAGAGGTTAGAGCGTGAGGTTAGAACGTGTCGTAAAAACGCGAGGTTTGAACGTGAGATTAGAGCGTGAGGTTAGAACGTGTCGTAAAAGGTTAGAACGAGGAGTTAGAACGCGTGGTCAGAACATGAGGTTAGAAAGTGAGATTATAACGAGGGGTTAGAACGAGAAGTTAGAAGATGAGGTTAGAACATGAGATTAGAGCGTGAGGTTAGAACGTGTCATAAAAACGTGAGGTATGAACGTGAGATTAAGTTTACAACATGAGGTTAGAATGACAGGTTAGAACGTGAGGTGAGAACAAGAGGTTAGAGCGTGAGGTTAGAACGTGTCGTAAAAACGCGAGGTTTGAACGTGAGATTAGAGCGTGAGGTTAGAACGTGTCATAAAAACGTGAGGTATGAACGTGAGATTACAGCGTGAGGTTAGAAAGTGAGGTAAGAACGTAAGTTAAGAACATGAGGTTAGAACGAGGGGTTAGAACGAGAAGTTAGAACATGAGGTTTTGTGCTTGTTGCTGTGTGTTTGTTGTTGTATGGTCTTGGAGTTTTGTTGTGTTTGAGGTATTCATGTTCTGCAGAACAGGAACCTGCTGAAAATCAGTTCTATACTGAGTCAGGCCCGATTGCTCTTAATCTTTTCCTGTTTAAATAAATAAATGAAATGAAAATGAAATGAAATGAAATGAGGTTAGAGTGTGAGGTTAGAACGTGTCGTAAAAACGTGGGCTTTGAACGTGAGCTTAGAGCGTGAGGTTAGAAAGTGAGGTAAGAACGTAAGTTAAGAACGTGAGGTTTGAATGTGAGGTAAGAATGAGAAGTTAGAACATGAGGTTATAACGAGGGGTTAGAACGAGAAGTTAGAAGATGAGGTTAGAACATGAGATTAGAGCGTGAGGTTAGAACGTGTCATAAAAACGTGAGGTTTGAATGTGAGATTAAAACAACAGGTTAGAACGTGAGGTTAGAATGCGTGGAAAGAAGAAGAAGTTAGAACATGAGATTAGAGCATGAGGTTAGAACGTGTTGTAAAAACGTGAGGTTTGAACGTGAGATTAGAGTTTGAGGTTAGAACATGAGGTTAGAACTTGAAGTTAGAACGTGTGGTAAGAATGAGAAGATAGAACATGAGGTTAGAACGTGAGGTTAGAACGAGGGGTTAGAAAGTGAGGTAAGAACGTAAGTAAGAACGTGAGGTAAGAACGTGAAGTTAGAACTTGAGGTAAGAATGAGAGGTAAGAACGTGTCGTAAAAACTTGAGGTTTGAATGTGAGATTAAAATGACAGGTTAGAGCGTGAGGTTAGAACGTGTGGTAAGAATGAGAAGATAGAACATGAGGTTAGAACGTGAGGTTAGAACGAGGGGTTAGAAAGTGAGGTAAGAACGTAAGTTAAGAACATGAGTTAGAACGTGAGGTTAGAACTTGAGGTAAGAATGAGAGGTAAGAACGTGTCGTAAAAACTTGAGGTTTGAATGTGAGATTAAAATGACAGGTTAGAGCGTGAGGTTAGAACGTGTGGTAAGAATGAGAAGATAGAACATGAGGTTAGAACGTGAGGTTAGAACGAGGGGTTAGAAAGTGAGGTAAGAATGTAAGTTAAGAACGTGAGGTAAGAACGTGAAGTTAGAACTTGAGGTAAGAATGAGAGGTAAGAACGTGTCGTAAAAACGTGAGGTTTGAATGTGAGATTAAAATGACAGGTTAGAGCGTGAGGTTAGAACGCGTGGTAAGAATGAGAAGATAGAACATGAGGTTAGAACGTGAGGTTAGAACGAGGGGTTAGAAAGTGAGGTTATAACGTAAGTTAAGAACGTGAAGTTAGAACTTGAGGTTAGAACGTGAGGTTAGAACGAGGAGTTAGAACGAGAAGTTAGAACATGAGGTTAGAGTGTGAGGTTAGAACGTGAGGTAAGAATGAGAGGTAAGAACGTGTCGTAAAAACGTGAGGTTAGAACGAGAGATTAGAGCGTAAATTTACAACATGAGGTTAGAGCGTGAGGTTAGAATGACAGGTTAGAACGTGAGGTGAGAACGTGTCGTAAAAACGCGAGGTTTGAACGTGAGATTAGAGCGTGAGGTTAGAACGTGTCATAAAAACGTGAGGTATGAACGTGAGATTACAGCGTGAGGTTAGAAAGTGAGGTAAGAACGTAAGTTAAGAACATGAGGTTAGAACGTGAGGTTAGAACGAGAAGTTAGAACATGAGGTTAGAGTGTGAGGTTAGAACGTGAGGTAAGAACGTGTCGTAAAAACGTGGGCTTTGAACGTGAGCTTAGAGCGTGAGGTTAGAAAGTGAGGTAAGAACGTAAGTTAAAAACGTGAGGTTAGAATGTGAGGTAAGAATGAGAAGTTAGAACATGAGGTTATAACGAGGGGTTATAACGAGAAGTTAGAAGATGAGGTTAGAACATGAGATTAGAGCGTGAGGTTAGAACGTGTCATAAAAACGTGAGGTATGAACGTGAGATTACAGCGTGAGGTTAGAAAGTGAGGTAAGAACGTAAGTTAAGAACATGAGGTTAGAACGTGAGTTAAGAACTTGAGGTAAGAATGAGAGGTAAGAACGTGTCATAAAAACGTGAGGTTTGAATGTGAGATCAAAACAACAGGTTAGAACGAGGGGTTAGAAAGTGAGGTAAGAACGTAAGTTAAGAACGTGAGTTAAGAACGTGAGGTTAGAACTTGAGGTAAGAATGAGAGGTAAGAACGTGTCGTAAAAACGTGAGGTTTGAATGTGAGATTAAAACAACAGGTTAGAACGTGAGGTTAGAATGCGTGGAAAGAATGAGAAGATAGAACATGAGGTTAGAACATGAGGTTAGAACGAGGGGTTAGAAAGTGAGGTTATAACGTAAGTTAAGAACGTGAGGTAAGAACGTGAAGTTAGAACTTGAGGTTAGAACGTGAGGTTAGAACGAGGGGTTAGAACGAGAAGTTAGAACATGAGGTTAGAGTGTGAGGTTAGAACGTGAGGTAAGAATGAGAGGTAAGAACGTGTCGTAAAAACGTGAGGTTTGAATGTGAGATTAAAACAACAGGTTAGAACGTGAGGTTAGAATGCGTGGAAAGAAGAAGAAGTTAGAACATGAGGTTAGAACATGAGATTAGAGCATGAGGTTAGAACGTGTTGTAAAAACGTGAGGTTTGAACGTGAGATTAGAGTTTGAGGTTAGAACATGAGGTTAGAACTTGAGGTTAGAACGCGTGGTAAGAATGAGAAGATAGAACATGAGGTTAGAACGTGAGGTTAGAACGAGGGGTTAGAAAGTGAGGTAAGAACGTAAGTTAAGAACGTGAAGTTAGAACTTGAGGTAAGAATGAGAGGTAAGAACGTGTCGTAAAAACTTGAGGTTTGAATGTGAGATTAAAATGACAGGTTAGAGCGTGAGGTTAGAACGCGTGGTAAGAATGAGAAGATAGAACATGAGGTTAGAACGTGAGGTTAGAACGAGGGGTTAGAAAGTGAGGTAAGAACGTAAGTTAAGAACGTGAGGTAAGAACGTAAGTTAAGAACGTGAGGTAAGAACGTGAAGTTAGAACTTGAGGTAAGAATGAGAGGTAAGAACGTGTCGTAAAAACGTGAGGTTTGAATGTGAGATTAGAGTTTGAGGTTAGAACATGAGGTTAGAACTTGAGGTTAGAACGCGTGGTAAGAATGAGAAGATAGAACATGAGGTTAGAACGTGAGGTTAGAACGAGGGGTTAGAAAGTGAGGTAAGAACGTAAGTTAAGAACGTGAGGTAAGAACGTGAAGTTAGAACTTGAGGTAAGCATGAGAAGTAAGAACGTGTCGTAAAAACGTGAGGTTTGAATGTGAGATTAAAATGACAGGTTAGAGCGTGAGGTTAGAACGCGTGGTAAGAATGAGAAGATAGAACATGAGGTTAGAACGAGGAGTTAGAATGAGGGGTTAGAAAGTGAGGTAAGAACGTAAGTTAAGAACGTGAGGTAAGAACGTGAGGTTAGAACTTGAGGTAAGAATGAGAGGTAAGAACGTGAGGTTAGAACTTGAGGTAAGAATGAGAGGTAAGAACGTGTCGTAAAAACGTGAGGTTTGAATGTGAGATTAAAATGACAGGTTAGAGCGTGAGGTTAGAACGCGTGGTAAGAATGAGAAGAGAGAACATCTACTGTCCCTGTTCAGACAGCGGAGACCGAAACCTGATCCTGAAGAACTTAAAGACAGTAAAAGAGAGAACACGTCTCTGCCGACTGTTGTGTTCATACTCTCTGCTTACTCGACCAGCCTCCTGTGAGACATTAAAACATATCCGATGGCGTCTCTTGGCCCAGGGGCGGTGCTGTTCTGTGTTCGTGTTAGAGGGTCACCTGATTAAGGACCACCCAGTTGGGGTCGATCTGGGCGTCGCCCTCTGGGTCCAGGATGACCGTCTGATAGGCTCTAAAGTCCGTCAGAGTGACCTCGGCGCTCTCTGGACACACATCGATCAAATCCATCACGGCGTCGTTATCAAAGTCGTTCTCGCAGACGTCTCCAACACTGTTCACTGGAGAGAGAGACGGAGGAGGCGGAGTCCAAACAGCTCAATGAAGTGTTTTATACGGAAAATATAAACTCAACCAGTCAAAAGAGACAGACAGATGGACAGTGTTCTTCCAGACTGTTACCGTCAGAGTCTTTCTGGTTGGGGTTGACGATGAGTCTGCAGTTGTCGTAGTCGTCGAGGACGCCGTCGTTGTCGTCGTCGTGGTCACAGTCGTCTCCGAGGCCGTCGTTGTCGGAGTCCAGCTGGGAGCTGTTGGGGATGTCGGGACAGTTGTCTCTGCTGTCCTGGTGGCCGTCTCCGTCCCTGCAGGAAGGCGAGACGCTCAGGTGTTTGTCTTTGATCTTATTTTACCTTATCGTTTGTCTGCATTTACATTTCCTGTACGGTAATAATCTATTAAACATATTCCATGTTATTCAAAGACAGAATGAAACCAAAGCTGCTGCTCTCGGAGGTTTTGATGCTGTTTATTCTTTTGACAAAATAAGTTAATCTGAATTAAGCAGGTTTTGACGTGGTACAGATTTGTGTGTGTGAGACATACGTGTCCACGTTGGTGTCACAAACGTCTCCCACCAGGTCGTTGTCGACGTCCGTCTGAAACAGAGAGACGTTTAGAAGACAGACCCTGAGTCTTGGTCCTGCTCTGCTGGGCCGACACTGTGTCCCTCAGACTGAGCGTCACGTTACACTCGATGATGGAGCTAAAAATCAGGCAGAATCTGTACAGAGTCTGGTTGGTGTGACGTAGGCCAGCTCCTCTGTAAGACCAGGACCTGCCATGATGTGCTGATCGGTCTGCTGAGGTCTGTCTGAAGCCTGATTTATACCTCTGTGTCGTGTCTACGCCGTAGCGTTATAGCAGCCACTGTACAATAATCACCATGTGGCTCTTCTAGACTTTCAGAATGTTATCGGACTGAATGGATCAAATTCTGATCATGTTGAGAGGATCGTCGCGTCAAAAAATGGAAGCATCGTGTTACAGCCGCTGGATTGGCTGCTAGTGAAATTCAAAGCATGCAGCGCCTCCTGGAAGGCACGGAGGAAATGATGCTACCCAGCCAACCAATCACACTTCTTTCTGCAGCCGCTGGAGTCGCCCCCGGCCGGCTGCTAGAGAGAACGCAGGGTTTAGGGACTGTCGCGTTCGCCTCAGTTTTCATGGGTCCGTGTCGCTGCGACGTGCAGTTACATTTTTGGGAAGGTGCACGTCAAGCTACGGCGTAGATTTGACGTATAAGTCAGGTTTTAGACTGAAACATGTGATGAACTCACGCCTGCTTCACCAGGATCAAAAAGACTTGGTCGAGTAAAGTGAGCCTCCTAGTTTTCACGTCTACTCAGCTGACTGCATTTCTGTCTTTGCAGCTTTCATCTGCAGCTGCTGTCCGTCCCTCACCTGATGGGATTTTAAACTTTAGCAAAGAAATAATATCTTGTATGTGTATAAATACAACTGAGCATCTGTATGTTTGCTGTGTTTAAAGATGAATGTAAATATAACTGGGTCAATGAAATGATGATGAAGAGGACAAGGGCACAGCTAACGACGCACAGGTCAAACAGTTTATGTGAACATCACATACATCTGCAGCCAGCTGAACGACGGAGGAATTATTTCTAGTTAAACAGCTTATTGGCAAAGGTCTGTCTGTCTCTTTACCTGCATGGGGTTGCTGAGTTCAGGACAGCTGTCGCAGGCGTCTCCCACTCCGTCTCGGTCTCTGTCTGTCTGCATCGGGTTCGGCACCTTTGGACAGTTATCCAGAACGTTGGGAATCCCTGAACACAAAGACAAGAAGAGTTATTTTAAAGGCATTCAATAAATCTAATAAATCAATAGCCTTAAACCTGCGTCCTCTCTAGCAGCCAGCAGGGGGCCCCTTAAACCTGCGTCCTCTCTAACGGCCAGCAGGGGGCGACTTAAACCTGCGTCCTCTCTAGCGGCCAGCAGGGGGCGACTTAAACCTGCGTCCTCTCTAGCGGCCAGCAGGGGGCGACTTAAACCTGCGTCCTCTCTAGCAACCAGCAGGGGGCGACTTAAACCTGCGTCCTCTCTAGCAACCAGCAGGGGGCGACTTAAACCTGCGCCCTCTCCAGCAGCCAGCAGGGGGCGACTTAAACCTGCGTCCTCTCCAGCAGCCAGCAGGGGGCGACTTAAACCTGCGTCCTCTCTAGCGGCCAGCAGGGGGCGACTTAAACCTGCGTCCTCTCTAACAGCCAGCAGGGGGCGACTTAAACCTGCGTCCTCTCTAGCAGCCAGCAGGGGGCGACTTAAACCTGCGTCCTCTCCAGCAGCCAGCAGGGGGCGACTTAAACCTGCGTCCTCTCCAGCAGCCAGCAGGGGGCGACTTAAACCTGCGTCCTCTCTAGCGGCCAGCAGGGGGCGACTTAAACCTGCGTCCTCTCTAGCGGCCAGCAGGGGGCGACTTAAACCTGCGTCCTCTCCAGCAGCCAGCAGGGGGCGACTTAAACCTGCGTCCTCTCTAGCGGCCAGCAGGGGGCGCCTTAAACCTGCGTCCTCTCCAGCAGCCAGCAGGGGGCGACTTAAACCTGCGTCCTCTCTAGCGGCCAGCAGGGGGCGACTTAAACCTGCGTCCTCTCTAGCGGCCAGCAGGGGGCGCCTTAAACCTGCGTCCTCTCTAGCGGCCAGCAGGGGGCGACTTAAACCTGCATCCTCTCTAGCAGCCAGCAGGGGGCGACTTAAACCTGCGTCCTCTCTAGCGGCCAGCAGGGGGCGACTTAAACCTGCGTCCTCTCTAGCGGCCAGCAGGGGGCGACTTAAACCTGCGTCCTCTCTAGCGGCCAGCAGGGGGCGACTTAAACCTGCGTCCTCTCCAGCGGCCAGCAGGGGGCGACTTAAACCTGCGTCCTCTCCAGCGGCCAGCAGGGGGCGACTTAAACCTGCGTCCTCTCTAGCGGCCAGCAGGGGGCGACTTAAACCTGCGTCCTCTCTAGCAGCCAGCAGGGGGCGACTTAAACCTGCGTCCTCTCTAGCGGCCAGCAGGGGCGACACCAGCGGCTGCAGAAAGAAGTGTGATTGTATAGAAGTCTGTGAGAAAATGTTTCTACTTGTCAGCTGATTTATTCCCTCAGTAAACACTTTCCTGATGAGTTTCTGGTCTCAGTCGCTAGTTTCAAGTCTTCTTCAACACAGCATGATGTTCATTTAGTAAATTATGGTCGCATTTAGAGGAACAGGAGGCTTTAGGACGAGGCTACAAGCTGATTGACAGGCCGCTACCATGGTGTCAATCAGGACAGAGGTGACTCGTATCCGCTGCTCTGGGAACGTTTAACCAGCGCCGCTGAAAAAGCTCATCAGGAGTCGGCTGCTCATTTTTCACTGAGTGCATTTTGTTTTAAACCTATTTGTCACTAGCTAAAATTAGCATCCCAACTAATATCAAAGCTAACGTGAAGTAAAGATGCACCTTGCTAACCAAGCTAGCTAGCTCCTCCCTCTTGTCCAAATATGGTCACATCTGGTTCCAGAAAACCAAGATGGTGGCAGTCAAAGTGCCAAACTGGAGGGTTCAAAACTGTAGTCCACAAACCAACGGTGGACGTCACGGCGGCTCCGCCCACTTCTTTTATACGTCTGTGTTTTAAAGATCGTCTCCTACCGTCTCCGTCGATGTCCTGGTCGCAGGCGTCTCCCTGTCCGTTGCTGTCCGTGTCCTTCTGGTCGCTGTTGGGGACGTTGGGACAGTTATCACAGGCGTCTCCGAACGAGTCGCTGTCTGAGTTCTGCTGGTCTTTGTTAGGGACCAACCGGCAGTTATCCTGAGGTCACATGATCACAGGAGTTTTGATTAATCACATGCTGACCGCAGCTTCAATTCATAGACTTGCAGCTTAACCTACACCTACAACGGCCCCTTGATTTCAGTCAGTGTATAATTCAGTATTTGAACATCCAATATTACATTAATTCATTTTATCTGACGCTTTTATCCAAAGTGACTCACATGATTTGTGTCATATATGAGGTCACACGCCTCTGGAGCAACGAGGGGTTAAGTGTCTTGCTCAGAGAGACATTGGTGGATGTGTTGCAGTGGGAATCGAACCCAGGTCGCCCACACCAGAGGCAGGTGTCTTATCCAGGGCGCCATCTCCACCCATATGTTTGGCAGATTAACACTGCGTGGTACTTTCTCACACACACAGTGTCTCACCTCCACGTTCTTGATGCCGTCTCCGTCTGCGTCCTCGTCACACTGATCTCCGATCCCGTCGTTGTCGGCGTCCTCCTGACCGGAGTTAGGCGTAAACACACAGTTGTCCTGGGGGAAGGAGACAGACGGTCACACACTCTCAGCCAATCAGTGACGACAACAGAAGAACGTGACGTCATGTGACGGGACAAAGTGTCGTGGGAGAAATAAGTCGATTAAAGCATTGAAATTTAAAACTTCAGAAAATCAACCACTGTTGTTGTTGACGCTTCCTGCTGTGCTGGTTCTACACATCACACCGGCTCCTGGGATGTTTCAGAACAGATTTAAAGCTCTTCATGGCCTCCCTGCTGTTTGATGTTTTACTCCCGTGTGCACCGCCACACGCTCTGAGATTCTGCTCTCTGTTCCAGGGGCCCGCCTGAGACTCAAGGGGACAGTCTGCAGTCGGGAGCCCGAGGCCCTGGAACAGCCCGAGGAAATCAGGACGGCTGAGTCAGTTCCTTCTTTTATAGAAGAGCCTTTCCTGATTTGTCTTTACTTTATTTTTATTTTCTTTTAACTGTATTCCTCAAAAGTGTTTTTTGTTTTCTGTTTATAGTGTGTTCCATTTTCTGCTCATGAGGAAGCACTTTGTAACATGATGCTCTAGAAATAAAGATTAGATTAAAATTGACATTAAGACTGTTTTATTTTAAAGAGGTGGTATTCTGCTTTTAGGCTTTTCCCCTCCCCAAAGTGAGTTCCCACCTCCCACAGAAAACTCTGGTCTGAACTGAAAACAGCTTGTTTGTAGTCCAGCCGCTTCTCTAAACGCGCCTCATATAACGCTCGCCGAGCGGCGACTCCGACACGCCCTCAGAAACAGCGAGCTGCAGCACACAGCTCTCCTCTCCCTTCCAAACACTAGCTACCCTCCAGGCAGTCAGTGGACAGAAAGTTGTTCCTGTGATGTAGAGACAGAGCTCAGTTAAAACTTTATGGATACAGATTAATAACTCACCGCTCTGAAACTCTCGCTCCAGTCCGTGTTGCACGGACGGCTGAACCCGAGCTGTTTACCGGCTTCTCGCCGACCCGCCCTTCTCTGCTTCTGATTGGCTAGTAGTCCTTAACTAGGAACTGAGCATGTGCAACTCCCAACAAAGATCATTTAGAGACAAGATGCATCACTCCATAGCTAAAACGAAGCCTTCAACACAGGCTGAAAAGAGGAGCTGCAGCAATGTGCAGTAGGACAAAAATATAACCATGGAAACCTGCTCTGGTACAAACTCTGAATAAGATGAGGAACCTGAGAATGAGCAGAAAACCACCTCTTTAATATATAAGCTCAGATTTAACACTGACAGTGTGCAGGAGTTTCTTTGCAACCTTTGACCCTCTCGCTCCTTTCTGACGCACCCGTCTCACGTTATAGATGTGGGAGGTCCTTTTCTGTTCTGATGGATGTAAAATGGAAACAAACCACACATGAGGATGATGAAGAAGAAGTTCTGTGTCTGACCTGTTTACAGTGTTTGTCGTTGTCCATGCAGGGCAGAGGGCGGTCGGGATACCCGTCGATGTCTGTGTCCACTCCACATGTGTTACCGTTACCGGCCCAACCCACGTTACACTGCACGCACACACACACACGCACACGCACATCGGTTATAACAGGAACTGAACACAGCGACAGACTGAAAGCCTTTGAGCCAGGCAGCATCCTCCACTCACCATGCAGGCGACCTCGCCGTTCCTCTCCATGACGCAGTGGGCGTTGAAGTCACAGGGGTTAAAGGTCAACGCGGCACACGACTTCCTGGGGAAGCAACCTGACGTCTGGTTCCCGAGGAAACCAGGTTTACAGCCTCCACACTTATAAGAGCCCTGAGAGAGGACAGCACAGGAGTTTATCTTCTGTATGGGGCCCAAGCACCTCGGTGACACATTATCTAAAGATATAGGTACTCTGGATGACATCGCTAAAGTCCATTAAGACTCTTCAGCTGATCCAGAATGCTGCAGCACGTGTTCTGACAGGAACCAGGAAAAGAGATCACATTTCTCCTGTTTTAGCTTCTTTGCATTGGCTTCCAGTAAAATCCAGAATAGAATTTAAAATCATTCTTCTTACCTACAAAGCTCTTAATGGTCAGGCACCATCTTATCTTAAAGAGCTCATAGTACCTTACTACCCCACCAGAGCACTGCGCTCCCAGAATGCAGGGTTACTTGTGGTTCCTAGAGTCTCCAAAAGTAGACTAGGAGCCAGAGCGTTCAGCTATCAAGCTCCTCTCCTGTGGAACCAGGTTCCAGTTTGGGTTCAGGAGGCAGACACCATCTCCACATTTAAGAGTAGGCTTAAACTTTCCTCTTTGATAAAGCTTATAGTTAGGGCTGGCTCAGGTGAGTCCTGAACCATCCCTTAGTTATGCTGCTATAGGCCTAGACTGCCGGGGGATTTCCCATGATGCACTGAGCTCCTCTCTCCTCTACTTTCTCTCCCTCTGTATGCAACCTCATCCCATTATTGCATGTTACTAACACAACTTTGATAATTTTACATCTCTATGTGGAACAGCAGCTGTGTCTCTTTTCTCCTGTGCTAAAGGTCGCTGACTCACCCCGACTGTCTTAGTCTCAGATTATATATTTGTATAAAGCATTCTTGATTGTCCAGCCTGGCAGACCGTTTCTCTGTATGACAGAGAGAGAGAACGTGAACTCACCACAGTGTTGATGCACACAGAGTTTGGTACACAGGCGTCTGGTAGATCTAAGCACTCATCAATATCTACACAGTCCTGCGAGACAGAGACAGATGATGTTAATGTTATTTCTGTCACACTTCTACAGAACTGAACAGATACCGTGGAAAAAACATATCTAATTGCAGCTTCTGAATTGCTAGTATAACAATAAAATAAGAATATAGCAAAATAAAAATTGTCCCTTTGTACACAGGTTTTAGGACATTCTCTTGAAACATTGGGGGCTTAGCCCAGTCCAGAAATCTTTAATGTTTTAACCTGTTTTAAGTAAGTAAATAATCTCTACACAGCAACTCTATCAATTGTCTCATTTTCTGTCATTACCTAGTTATGCCATTTGTCAAACAGAACCTTACTTTACCTGTAAATCATTGAGTTAAATTTTAATTATGACATATCATAGGCCTTATAAATACATTTATTAGGATTTTTATAATTACTACAGATAATAATTAGAGGGGCAGGTCTGGGGGTCCCCCCTGAAAAGTTTGTCCTTTAAACACTTAATTTCCTGTATTCTGGTGAATTTTTCTGCACCGATTTATTGAGGAATTGTATTTATTTTTATAAAAGGAAAGGAACAAATTCACATGACAATTCAAAATATAAATAATATATTGTAATATAATGCAGTAAGGCTCTCAGGCATTCTGTATTGCTCAGATATGTTTCTCCTGTAGAACAACTGTTCTAATTTAATTTAATCATCCCTGCTGAGTTTACATACATGCAGGCTTGACTGAAATAGCCTAAATTATTTTTAAATGTCCATGTGACACCTTTTCACCTCAATGATAAATTGAAGTGAAAAGCTTAGTTAATTTTAATTCTTTAAGAAACTCCTGGATTTTCATAGCTCCTGTGTTTCAGCAGCTTTATACACCACTGAAAATATAGTTATGGATATTATATTACATTTCTGTCAATAGATCCTCCTAAATATTGCACACTGGACATCAACAAAGTCTGACGTAAGTCCATTAAAGGTTACTGGGAAGTTTTACAAAGAGACAAATGTGTTCCGTGTGTCTGACCTGTCTGTGCGTCTTGGCGAAGTTCAGTCCAGTTCCAGCCAGCGGCTCCCCCCACAGGCCAGGAGGGCAGGGCTGACAGGAGAACCCCCCACAGTGTTCACACAGGCTTCAGGAGAGAAACAAGGCTGCAGCTCACACTGACACACAAGGGAGAGGGAAAGAGTAAAGACTCTACAATATGCGACATACAGGCAGATGGTTCACTGGTGGTTTGTCCTCACCAGTGATGTTGTTTGTAGTGCTGCAGTGTTGACGTTGTTGCAGTGTTGTATGTTGCTGCAGTGTTGTTGCGTTGTATGTTTTAGTGTTGTTGTTGCCTTGTAGTAGTGTTGTTGTTGCCTTGTAGTAGTGTTGTTGTTGCCTTGTAGTAGTGTTGTTGTTGCCTTGTAGTGTTGTTGTTGCCTTGTAGTGTTGTTACAGTGTTGTTACAGTGTTGTTGCAGTGTTGTTGCAGTGTTGTTGCAGTGTTGTTGCAGTGTTGCAGTGTTGTTTTAGTGTTGTTGCGGTGTTGCAGTGTTGTTTTAGTGTTGTTGCGGTGTTGCAGTGTTGTTTTAGTGTTGTTGCGGTTTTGCAGTGTGGTTTTAGTGTTGTTGCGTTGTTGTTGTTGCAGTGTTGTTGTAGTGTTGTTGCGGTATTGTTGTGTTGTAGTGTTGTTGTAGTGTTGTTGCGTTGTTGTTGTTGCAGTGTTGTTGTAGTGTTGTTGCAGTGTTGTTGCGTTGTAGTGTTGTTGCGTTGTTGTTGTAGTGTTGTTGCGGTATTGTTGTTGCGTTGTTGCAGTGTTGTTACAGTGTTGTTGTGGTGTTGTTGCAGTGTTGTTGTAGTGTTGTTGCGGTATTGTTGTTGCGTTGTAGTGTTGTTGCAGTGTTGTTACAGTGTTGTTGTGGTGTTGTTGCAGTGTTGTTGCGGTGTTGTTGTTGCGTTGTAATGTTGTTGTAGTGTTGTTGTAGTGTTGTTGCGGTGTTGTTGTTGCGTTGTAGTGTTGTTGCAGTGTTGTTACAGTGTTGTTGCGGTGTTGTTGTTGCGTTGTAGTGTTGTTGCAGTGTTGTTACAGTGTTGTTGTAGTGTTGTTGCGGTGTTGTTGTTGCGTTGTAGTGTTGTTGCAGTGTTGTTACAGTGTTGTTACAGTGTTGTAGTGTTGTTGTAGTGTTGTTGTTGCGTTGTAGTGTTGTTACAGTGTTGTAGTGTTGTTGTAGTGTTGTTGCAGTGTTGTTACAGTGTTGTTGCGGTGTTGTTGTTGCGTTGTAGTGTTGTTGCAGTGTTGTTACAGTGTTGTTGTAGTGTTGTTGCGGTGTTGTTGTTGCATTGTAGTGTTGTTGCAGTGTTGTTACAGTGTTGTTACAGTGTTGTTACAGTGTTGTAGTGTTGTTGCAGTGTTGTTACAGTGTTGTTACAGTGTTGTTACAGTGTTGTAGTGTTGTTGTAGTGTTGTTGTTGCGTTGTAGTGTTGTTGTAGTGTTGTTGCAGTGTTGTTGCGGTGTTGTTGTTGCGTTGTAGTGTTGTTGTACTGTTGTTGCAGTGTTGTTGTTGCGTTGTAGTGTTGTTGTACTGTTGTTGCAGTGTTGTTGCGGTGTTGTTGTTGCGCTGTAGTGTTGTTGCAGTGTTGTTGCAGTGTTGTTGTTGCGTTGTAGTGTTGTTGCAGTGTTGTTGTAGTGTTGTTGCAGTGTTGTTGCAGTGTTGTTGTAGACTTGTTGTTGCGTTGTAGTGTTGTTACAGTGTTGTTACAGTGTTGTCGCGGTGTTGTTGCGGTGTTGTTGTAGTGTTGTTGCAGTGTTGTTGCGTTGTAGTGTTCTTGTAGTGTTGTTACAGTGTTGTTGCGGTGTTGTTGTTGCGTTGTAGTGTTGTTGTAGTGTTGTTGCGGTGTTGTTGTAGTGTTGTTGCAGTGTTGTTGCATTGTACTAGTGTTGTTGCGTTGTACTAGTGTTGTTGTGTTGTACTAGTGTTGTTGCAGTGTTGTTGTTGCATTGTACTAGTGTTGTTGCGTTGTACTAGTGTTGTTGCAGTGTTGTTGCGTTGTAGTGTTGTTGTAGTGTTGTTGCGTTGTAATGTTGTTGTAGTGTTGTTGTAGTGTTGTTGCGGTGTTGTTGTTGCGTTGTAGTGTTGTTGCAGTGTTGTTACAGTGTTGTTGCGGTGTTGTTGTTGCAGTGTTGTTACAGTGTTGTTGTAGTGTTGTTGCGGTGTTGTTGTTGCGTTGCAGTGTTGTTGCAGTGTTGTTGCGGTGTTGTTGTTGCATTGTCATAGTGTTGTTGCATTGTAGTAGTGTTGTTGTAGTGTTGTTGCGGTGTTGTTGTTGCATTGTCATAGTGTTGTTGCATTGTCATAGTGTTGTTGCATTGTAGTAGTGTTGTTGCAGTGTTGTTGTTGCATTGTCGTAGTGTTGTTGCGTTGTACTAGTGTTGTTGTAGTGTTGTTGCAGTGTTGTTGTTGCATTGTAGTAGTGTTGTTGCAGTGTTGTTGTAGTGTTGTTGCATTGTCATAGTGTTGTTGCGGTGTTGTTGTAGTGTTGTTACAGTGTTGTTGTAGTGTTGTTGCGGTGTTGTTGTAGTGTTGTTGCAGTGTTGTTGTTGCATTGTACTAGTGTTGTTGCGTTGTACTAGTGTTGTTGCGTTGTACTAGTGTTGTTGCGTTGTACTAGTGTTGTTGCAGTGTTGTTGTTGCATTGTACTAGTGTTGTTGCGTTGTACTAGTGTTGTTGCAGTTTTGTTATTGCATTGTAGTAGTGTTGTTGTAGTGTTGTTGTTGCATTGTCATAGTGTTGTTGCATTGTAGTGTTGTTGCAGTGTTGTTGCAGTGTTGTTGTTGCGTTGTAGTGTTGTTGCAGTGTTGTTGTAGTGTTGTTGCAGTGTTGTTGCAGTGTTGTTGTAGACTTGTTGTTGCGTTGTAGTGTTGTTACAGTGTTGTTACAGTGTTGTTGCGGTGTTGTTGCGGTGTTGTTGTAGTGTTGTTGCAGTGTTGTTGCGTTGTAGTGTTCTTGTAGTGTTGTTACAGTGTTGTTGCGGTGTTGTTGTTGCGTTGTAGTGTTGTTGTAGTGTTGTTGCGGTGTTGTTGTAGTGTTGTTGCAGTGTTGTTGTTGCATTGTACTAGTGTTGTTGCGTTGTACTAGTGTTGTTGTGTTGTACTAGTGTTGTTGCAGTGTTGTTGTTGCATTGTACTAGTGTTGTTGCGTTGTACTAGTGTTGTTGCAGTGTTGTTGCGTTGTAGTGTTGTTGTAGTGTTGTTGCGTTGTAATGTTGTTGTAGTGTTGTTGTAGTGTTGTTGCGGTGTTGTTGTTGCGTTGTAGTGTTGTTGCAGTGTTGTTACAGTGTTGTTGCGGTGTTGTTGTTGCGCTGTAGTGTTGTTGCAGTGTTGTTGCGGTGTTGTTGTTGCATTGTACTAGTGTTGTTGCGTTGTACTAGTGTTGTTGCAGTGTTGTTGTAGTGTTGTTGCAGTGTTGTTGCAGTGTTGTTGTAGACTTGTTGTTGCGTTGTAGTGTTGTTACAGTGTTGTTACAGTGTTGTTGCGGTGTTGTTGCGGTGTTGTTGTAGTGTTGTTGCAGTGTTGTTGCGTTGTAGTGTTCTTGTAGTGTTGTTACAGTGTTGTTGCGGTGTTGTTGTTGCGTTGTAGTGTTGTTGTAGTGTTGTTGCGGTGTTGTTGTAGTGTTGTTGCAGTGTTGTTGTTGCATTGTCGTAGTGTTGTTGCGTTGTACTAGTGTTGTTGTAGTGTTGTTGCAGTGTTGTTGTTGCATTGTAGTAGTGTTGTTGCAGTGTTGTTGTAGTGTTGTTGCATTGTCATAGTGTTGTTGCGGTGTTGTTGTAGTGTTGTTACAGTGTTGTTGTAGTGTTGTTGCGGTGTTGTTGTAGTGTTGTTGCGGTGTTGTTGTTGCATTGTACTAGTGTTGTTGCGTTGTACTAGTGTTGTTGCAGTGTTGTTGTAGTGTTGTTGCAGTGTTGTTGCAGTGTTGTTGTAGACTTGTTGTTGCGTTGTAGTGTTGTTACAGTGTTGTTACAGTGTTGTTGCGGTGTTGTTGCGGTGTTGTTGTAGTGTTGTTGCAGTGTTGTTGCGTTGTAGTGTTCTTGTAGTGTTGTTACAGTGTTGTTGCGGTGTTGTTGTTGCGTTGTAGTGTTGTTGTAGTGTTGTTGCGGTGTTGTTGTAGTGTTGTTGCAGTGTTGTTGCAGTGTTGTTGTTGCATTGTACTAGTGTTGTTGTGTTGTACTAGTGTTGTTGCAGTGTTGTTGTTGCATTGTACTAGTGTTGTTGCGTTGTACTAGTGTTGTTGTAGTGTTGTTGCGGTGTTGTTGTTGCGTTGTAGTGTTGTTGCAGTGTTGTTACAGTGTTGTTGCGGTGTTGTTGTTGCAGTGTTGTTACAGTGTTGTTGTAGTGTTGTTGCGGTGTTGTTGTTGCGTTGCAGTGTTGTTGCAGTGTTGTTGCGGTGTTGTTGTTGCATTGTCATAGTGTTGTTGCATTGTAGTAGTGTTGTTGTAGTGTTGTTGCGGTGTTGTTGTTGCATTGTCATAGTGTTGTTGCATTGTCATAGTGTTGTTGCATTGTAGTAATGTTGTTGTAGTGTTGTTGCAGTGTTGTTGTTGCATTGTCGTGGTGTTGTTGCGTTGTACTAGTGTTGTTGTAGTGTTGTTGCAGTGTTGTTGTTGCATTGTAGTAGTGTTGTTGCAGTGTTGTTGTAGTGTTGTTGCATTGTCATAGTGTTGTTGCGGTGTTGTTGTAGTGTTGTTACAGTGTTGTTGTAGTGTTGTTGCGGTGTTGTTGTAGTGTTGTTGCGGTGTTGTTGTTGCATTGTACTAGTGTTGTTGCGTTGTACTAGTGTTGTTGCAGTGTTGTTGTAGTGTTGTTGCAGTGTTGTTGCAGTGTTGTTGTAGACTTGTTGTTGCGTTGTAGTGTTGTTACAGTGTTGTTACAGTGTTGTTGCGGTGTTGTTGCGGTGTTGTTGTAGTGTTGTTGCAGTGTTGTTGCGTTGTAGTGTTCTTGTAGTGTTGTTACAGTGTTGTTGCGGTGTTGTTGTTGCGTTGTAGTGTTGTTGTAGTGTTGTTGCGGTGTTGTTGTAGTGTTGTTGCAGTGTTGTTGCAGTGTTGTTGTTGCATTGTACTAGTGTTGTTGTGTTGTACTAGTGTTGTTGCAGTGTTGTTGTTGCATTGTACTAGTGTTGTTGCGTTGTACTAGTGTTGTTGCAGTGTTGTTGCGTTGTAGTGTTGTTGTAGTGTTGTTGCGTTGTAATGTTGTTGTAGTGTTGTTGTAGTGTTGTTGCGGTGTTGTTGTTGCGTTGTAGTGTTGTTGCAGTGTTGTTACAGTGTTGTTGCGGTTGTTGTTGTTGCAGTGTTGTTACAGTGTTGTTGTAGTGTTGTTGCGGTGTTGTTGTTGCGTTGCAGTGTTGTTGCAGTGTTGTTGCGGTGTTGTTGTTGCATTGTCATAGTGTTGTTGCATTGTAGTAGTGTTGTTGTAGTGTTGTTGCGGTGTTGTTGTTGCATTGTCATAGTGTTGTTGCATTGTCATAGTGTTGTTGCATTGTAGTAATGTTGTTGTAGTGTTGTTGCAGTGTTGTTGTTGCATTGTAGTAGTGTTGTTGCAGTGTTGTTGTAGTGTTGTTGCATTGTCATAGTGTTGTTGCGGTGTTGTTGTAGTGTTGTTACAGTGTTGTTGTAGTGTTGTTGCGGTGTTGTTGTAGTGTTGTTGCGGTGTTGTTGTTGCATTGTACTAGTGTTGTTGCGTTGTACTAGTGTTGTTGCGTTGTACTAGTGTTGTTGCAGTGTTGTTGTTGCATTGTACTAGTGTTGTTGCGTTGTACTAGTGTTGTTGCAGTTTTGTTATTGCATTGTAGTAGTGTTGTTGTAGTGTTGTTGTTGCATTGTCATAGTGTTGTTGCATTGTAGTAGTGTTGTTGCATTGTAGTAGTGTTGTTGTAGTGTTGTTGCAGTGTTGTTGTTGCATTGTCGTAGTGTTGTTGCATTGTAGTAGTGTTGTTGCATTGTAGTAGTGTTGTTGCGGTGTTGTTGCATTGTCATAGTGTTGTTGCATTGTCATAGTGTTGTTGCATTGTCATAGTGTTGTTGCATTGTAGTAGTGTTGTTGTAGTGTTGTTGCGGTGTTGTTGTTGCATTGTAGTAGTGTTGTTGTAGTGTTGTTGCAGTGTTGTTGTTGCATTGTTGTAGTGTTGTTGCGTTGTACTTGTGTTGTACTTGTATTGTTGCAGTGTTGTTGCGCTGTAATGTTGTTACCTCGTCAATGTCGGTACAGTGCGTCCCGTTGCCGGTGGTTCCAGGTGGGCAGGGTCCACAGGTGTATCCAGGATAGTGCAGACTCTCCACACAGGCCACGCCCTTAAAGCACGGGTTAGGAGAGCAGCGAGAGCGAGGCTCGTGGAAACCTGCAGAGATAGAAACACCGAATGGTTTCAATCAGGTCCTCAGATTTAACACTGTTTTATTAAGAGAAGAAACGGTGACTCACCACAAACCTGACACTCCAGGATGGTGTTTCTGATCAGAGACATCTCTTTCACCTGACGAGGACAGGAGGGGATCAATAAACTCTACATCAACTTTACTGCTGTCTGACCTGTCTGTCTGTCTCTCTGTCTCACCTTTCTGTCTCTCTGCCTGTCTCACCTGTATGTCTGTCACTTTGTCTCACTTGTCTGTCTGTCACTTTGTCTCACCTGTCTGTCTGTCTCTCTGTCTTTCTCATCTGTCTCTCTGTCTCACCTGCTCCCGGATGTCCTGTCGCAGCTCTCCCAGGATCTGGTTGAAGATGATGAGCTGACCAATCAGAGCCTTGGTGTGATCACCTGACAGGAAACCACCAAAGCAACAGGATGTCAGTACAGGTGACCCCAGATCAAACTGATCAGCTGTGGTTATTGATGAGTTTGTTTGTCAGCCGCAGTTGAAAACTCACCCAGGATGGAGTTCACCTCCCCGCTCACTGAAAGATCAAACAACAACCGTATTACACACGTCACGTGACCTGACGCCTGACTCCACCCACATCAGAGAAAGAATTAAAGGGCTCAGGTGTGCCGACCTGAGTTGTAGGCTGATGAGTCTCCTTGGAACGGACAGTCCGTCAGAGCTCCAGCTTTAGCAACACTGCCTCCTAGAGCCAGTCTGAGGGACTCCACGGCGCCCTGCAGAGACACAGAGACGCTGAGCTCGATATTCACAAGTCTGTCTCACATCTGATGACTGCATGATGGAACACCTGCGGACAGGTGAACCTGCGGCCACTTCATCGCAGCAACAACATGAACAAACACGATGATGATTAATCAGTGAGGCTTTGAGTTAGTGAGATGATGTTCTTGAGGATCAGCCGTTATAACCCTTTTCAATAAATATTAAAAGAACATCCACAGTGAGGTGACAGACTCAGAGCTGAACCCGTCTCACCTGTAGTCGGGCGTAGGCCTTCTGCCCGTGCCTGATCTCCACCATCTCCGCCTCTCTGGGCAGAGGGACCAGCGGCGGCAGGCCCTGGCTGGAGTCCGCCAGTCTGCAGTTGACGTAGAGCTCCATGTGCATGTTGTCACGGTGAAGGCCGCCCAGTCTCAGGATGATGGAGTGGGTCCGGCCGTCGGCCAGGTTGGCGTTCTGCAGGTTGACGGTGTGGAGCTTCCCGTCAGCTCTGACGTAACGAACCAGGACTGAAGGAGGAGGAGGAGAAAGAGAAGGAGGAGCCGGAGGAGGTTTGTTGGCAACACACTACTTTATGAGATGTTAGATGACACGGACTGAAGGAGATCAGTATCATGAAACCACAGTTTCATGTGTTCTTGGAACAAATAACAAGTGCAGGGTTGGACTTCTAGCAGCTCACAGGAGAACCAGAACAGCATGAGGACATCAGAGGAAGACTGAAGACAGACGGTGTTTGAGGACAGAGAGAGGGGGGACATGTCCTGGCTGCAGACGGCCTGAAACTCTCTGCAGAACAGCAATACACCACCAGCACTTCGGGAATGACTTCACACAGCACGGAGAGACGAGGCCGAGGACACAGTGCCGGCAGCAAAGCTCCATATTACACAGTAAATGATGATGAGAGGAGTCGTGGACTCACTGCAGCAGGACACAGCTCTTCTTGAAGCCGGGGCATTTCGCTTCTGACATTCTCTTTACATCCCAACAATAAATCAAACCTGACACAAACCTTTAACTAGCGCCGACTAAACCGTTGGTCCATGAGAGAGTCTCAGCCAACCAACTTCTCATCGGTCAGTAGGCTGATTACCTCTGTTCCTGATAACTTCCTGTCTCAGCCTGGAACTCAAACCACTTTCTGATGCCCCACAATATATATTTAAGTAATTAATACCGTAAACGTGCGACGACTGACGACAGTGGCTTTAAGTAACGACTACTATTCAACTGGAAACATCTTAATTTAGGGCGGCCCTACAGAGTCTTAACAGGGCCGAGCAGAACTTAGTTTCTTTTACCCAGATTGTGACTGGTGTGAGAGACATGGTGAATAAATTGTATTTAAATGTCTTTTTCATATTTCCCCATGTTGCTTTTATGTTTTAGGTAAAGCACTTTAAATACTTGCTGTACTAATAAAACTGCCTTAAGTTTAAACAGCTTTGACTTTCTGTCACACGGGACTCGAGCCTCGGTCTCATCCATCCACCACCTCTGCCGCTCTTTATACTCCCTCATCTGACTTCTTCTGCCACTAGAGGTCACCTGATCCATCGTCAACCGCTAATCCTGCGCACAAGGTCGCGGGGGGCTGGAGCCAATCCCAGCTGACATCAGGCGAAAGGCGGACACCCTTAACACACTCACACTCAGAACAATTTAGGGTCACCAATCAGCATAGGCCGCACACGGAACATGCAAACTCCACACAGAAAGGCCGGGTTCCAACACGGGACCTTCTTGCTGTGAGGCCACAGGGCCATCCACCGGACCACCGTGCAGCCTGCTGATCTTTCAGGACGGGAGGTCAAACACAGTTAATGAAAGTGGGGTCAGATTGTAGTGATCATGCTGTCAGGGTGAACAACAACAACAGAACCAGAAGCCAGCGTGAACACACAGCAGGTAGAACTGTAAGGGACCGAGTATTTAGTGAGTCTGGACCATCAGACGTCAGCAACACTTTATGCAGAGGAGAAAGTATAAAGTGTGACAGGACAGCTTCCTGAACCACTTCCTGCTCAGGTTTCCTGCTCACTGAGGATCCGTTTGAGCCGTCGGCTGGTCTGACTTCCTGTTTAGTGTCTCAGATAGTGACACTCACATGGCTGACTCCACTCATGTCCACTTTATTAGGAACACCTAGCTAACACTAAAGTCATTCACACAGCAACACAGGCGGTCCAGATCCACTTTAAATCCCAATCTTGGATGTCCCAGATGCTGTCCCAGCAGGATCCCGTCACAGAGACGTTGTTTACTGCTGTTCTGAAATTTAATGATGTAATAAATAAATCTGGTGCAGCGGTTAGCACTGTCGCCTCACAGCAAGAAGGTCGCGGGTTCAAACATTTCTGTGTTTCTTGTTCTGAGTTTGCATGTTCTCCCCGTGTCTGTGTGGGTTCTCTCTGGGTGCTCCGGCTTCCTCCCACCGTCCAAAGACATGCGGGCTAAGTTGATTGGTGTCTCTGAAACTTAGGTGTGAGTGGCTGTCTGTCTATGTGTGGCCCTGCGATGGACTGGCGACCTGTCCCGGGCGCCTTTTGCCCGATGTCGTCTCAGGAGTTTTGACATGTGGACGGGTTTGTGAAGGTCTGGATGAGAGCCCCATGTTTCATAACAGTTCTCTTTCATGAAGGTGATAATGTGGATTCAACGGTGTTACACACAGAGAGGTGGGCTGGACAAAATAATAGGAACACATGTCAGAATACGTTTCACAGCTGAATCAACAGGAAACCTTCATGAAGGGCGATTTATTAAAGGACTGACTCCGTGTTAGCCAGGCGTTCCTAATAAACTGGACACTTATCATGGCGGTGTTCTGAAGCTTCCTCTGCTCACCTGCGAGCTGGACCACTCAGACCAGAGCTGGAATAAACTGGACCTGAAGCTGGACAGGAACTGATGCTCAAACCCACAAAACTTTATTTGAAACCAGCAGATAAGTGTCGGCTGGATTCTGGAGGAACGTTTGAAACATGAAGCAGCAGACATGGAGAATATTTCCATCTTTAAAAACACGAGTCTGTGGTTTGAACATTTCACTGAGTGGAAACATCAGAGCTGCAACATACGGAGGGGAGAGGACCGTGTTCTGGAGTTAACGATAGAAGGAAGGAGGGAAGGAGGGAAGGAAGGAAGGAGGGAAGGAGGGAGGGAGGGAGGGATAGGAAGGAAGGAAGGAAGGAAGGAAGGAAGGAGGGAAGGGGATAGGAAGGAAGGAGGGAAGGAGGGAAGGAAGGAAGGAAGGAAGGAGGGAGGGAGGGATAGGAAGGAAGGAATCAGAAGGAAGGAAGGAGCGAGGGAGGGAAGGATAGGAAGGAGGGAAGGAGGGAGGGAGGAAGGAGGGAGGGAAGGAAGGAAGGAAGGAGGGAGGGAGGGAGGGAGGGAGGGAGGGAGGGAGGGAGGGAGGGAGGGAGGGAGGGATAGGAAGGAAGGAAGGAAGGAAGGAAGGAAGGAGGGAGGGAGAAAGGAAGGGCATAGGGAAGGATGGAAGTCAGGACACAGGAAGGAAGGAGGGAAGGAAGGAGGGAAGGAGGGCATCTACCTTTATTGATCTTCCCCATGATGGCGACCTCCAGGTACTTCCTGTTGTCCTGTTTGCTGTAGAGGCCCAGCAGGACGCCGCCCAACTTGGCCGGCAGCCGAAACGTCGACACCACGTAGACGTCACTGAGCGCGCTCAGACCGGTCGACAGCTTCTCCACCGCAGCGACGCTCTGCTTCGAGTCCTGAAGACTCAACACGTCGATCACTGAGGAAGAGGAGGAGGAGGAAGATGAAGAACGGACACACGAGCAGCTTTAAAAGGTGAAACAGCAACAATCAATAAATTTAACCACGTCAGGACGAAAGGAAAACAGTGATGATGTCATGGCGCTCGAACTTAACTGACTTAGTTACAGTTCAAATGGTTTCTATAAACACTCGCAGGCTTTTACTTTGAAAGGAAGGAGGAAGAAAGGGAATAGGGAAGGAAGGAAGGAAGGAACTAGGAAAGTAAGGATGGAAGGGAGAAAGTAAGGAAGAAACAAAAAAGGGAGGAAGGGAGAAAGGAATGAAGGGAGAAAAAAGGGAGGAAGGGAGAGAGAAAGGGAATAGGGAAGGAAGGAAGGAAGGAAGGGGTTAGGAAATGAAGGAGGGAAGGAAGGAAGGGAGAAAGGAAGAGACAAGGAAAGTAAGGATGGAAGGGAGAAAGTAAGGAAGGGAGAAAAAAGGGAGGAAGGGAGAGAGAAAGGGAATAGGGAAGGAAGGAAGGAAGGAAGGAAGGAAGGGGTTAGGAAATGAAGGAGGGAAGGAAGGAAGGGAGAAAGGAAGAGACAAGGAAAGTAAGGACGGAAGGGAGAAAGTAAGGAAGAAACAAAAAAGGGAGGAAGGGAGGAAGGGAGAAAGGAAGTTAGGAAATGAAGGAGGGAAGGAAGGAAGGGACAAAGGAAGGGACAAGGAAAGTAAGGACGGAAAGGAGAAAGTAAGGAAGAAACAAAAAAGGAAGGAAGGGAGAAAGGAATGAAGGGAGAAAAAAGGGAGGAAGGGAGAGAGAAAGGGAATAGGGAAGGAAGGAAGGAAGGAAGGAAGGAAGGAAGGGGTTAGGAAATGAAGGAGGGAAGGAAGGAAGGGAGAAAGGAAGAGACAAGGAAAGTAAGGACGGAAGGGAGAAAGGAAGGAAGAAACAAAAAAGGGAGGAAGGGAGAAAGGAAGGGGTTAGGAAATGAAGGAGGGAAGGAAGAAAGGAATGAAGGGAGAAAAAGGGAGGAAGGGAGGAAGAGAGAAAGGGAATAGGGAAGGAAGGAAGGAAGGAAGGGGTTAGAAAATGAAGGAGGGAAGGAAGGAAGGGAGAGAGAAAAAAGGGAGGAAGGGAGGAAGAGAGAAAGGGAAGGAGGGAAGGAAGGAAGGAGGGAAGAATAAAGTCAGGGAGGAAGAAAGAAAGGGAAGGAAGGAAGGAAAGAAGGAAGAATAAAGCGAGGGAATAGGGAAGGAAAGAAGGAGATAAAGAAAGAGGAGGAGATGAGATGAGTTCTGGTTCTGGTGAACACAAAGGTCCAGTTCTCTTCAAACCGGGACACCTGAGAGCTGCAGACACACCTGGTTCTGGGCAGCCTTTCATCTCTCAACCGGGACACTGACCTGCACGAACCGGACCTGCACGAACCGGACCTGCAGGACCTGCATGAACCGGACCTGCACGAACCGGACCTGCAGGACCTGCGGGACCCGGACTTTTCATCGACCCCTGAAACCACCAGGTTTCAGGAGGGAGTAAAGCAGCAGAACCAGGTTCATTAAAACTCGCCAGGTGAGCTTACCTTGAACGTCCGGACCGTCCGGTACCCCCGCCGTGAGTCGGACGCAGAGGACTGAGAGCAGAACCGGAAAACTCCAACCCATGTCTGAAACGGTTACCGAGGAAACCGGGCCGAAAAGGTTGCCGACCCCACAGGACCGGGTCTACAAGCTTTACAGGGAGAAGGCGGCAGATGGACGAGAACCAGGTCCGAAGCAGAACCGAGTAAACCGAACTTTGAGCCGCGGAGAGTTCCGGTCCGCAGGAGGAGAACCGGGAGAACCAACCGGATCCAGACCGACACAGTCCAGAGCAGAAGAACCGGAGCCGGAGAGAGAACCGACGGACCGACCGGAGGACAAACCAGCGAGGTCGCGAGCGCAGCTGGAAACTGCCGCTGGCGCGCGCTCACCTCTCCGAGCGGCTCGTGCGCGCGGCGGAGACATTAGCATAAAGCGCGCGAGCGGAGAGAGAGTGTGACGTAAACGTGTCTTTATTACTTTATTGATCAGGTTCAGAGGAACAACAACACGTTCAGATTATTAATGTATTTATTTATTAAATATCTGTGGAATTCTGACATTATTCATTTATTAACAGCAGAAACGAGTCTGTGAGGAACATTTACTACATATTAAATATGAAAACTAGAAATTCCTCATGAACAAGAAGAAGCAGCAGGCTGTGGCTCAGATATCAGCTGTTATTCTGTTAAAGCGTCTCTGGGCTTGATTTCATGAAAAGATGGCAGCTGCTAAATCCCCACTGTCCTCCATGAACAGCTGTTTGAGCTCAGATATTAAAGCAGCTGGAGTCCAAGTGTGATGATGAAACCTTCTGCCGTTTGTTTTGTATTGTTACTGAAAGATCTGGGTTCTGTGGCGTGTTTGTGTTTGGTTGTTGTTATTTTCTTTGTCTTGCGCGGACCGCAGGAAGATCAGCTGTTTCTGGGGATCCTGATGAATGAAACGAAACAGGTGCTGGAAGGCTGCAGGGTTTGGACATGAAAACTCAAACCAAGTCAAACAGTCGCTGCTTTTCCAGCTTTCATATATGCAGCCAGCGTTCACCTGTGACAGGTGCCAGCGTAAGCAGGTAATCCGCTTCAGGTCCAGTTTCTGACTTGGGCATCCTGGGAATAATAATAGAGTCAGCAGGAACCAGCTGCTCTGTCTGTCAGGGGTCAGGGGTCAGGGTCAGGAGCCGGCTCCCAGTCTCTCTGGCGTCCTTTCAGCTTTTGTTTGGACCCCCTTTCAGTCCCCCAGCAGTCCAACAGAGGGTCCAGAGCCAGGCTGTGAGACCGCCACTCCCTGCAGGGTGACCGCGAGGACGCGAGGCCCAGACCCTATCCGCACCCTGAACCGGTCTGATCTGAACGTGTTCCAGGATCCTGCAGAGACGAGAGCTCGCTTTCATCAAAACAGCTTCACGCTCTGACTTTAAACTTCTCTTCTGGTGGCTGCTCCTTCCTCCAGGCTTCCTCTGGAAACCCCGTCACAACGCTATGAACTGTGGGTAATTCCCTGACACACCTGGGACGGCCCGAAGCCTTGCTCGCGAACTCCAGGACTCTGAGGCATGATCCCGGTGAGTGTAGAGACTGGGATTCAGCCTTAAACTGGGTCCCCCCTCAGGACAAAGACCCCACGGGTGCGTTTGGTTCACCTTCACTGCTGCTGGCAGGAGGCGACAGCAGGTGGAGTCTGAGCTGCACGACGTCTTTCTGACGCTTCATGTTAGCTCTTAGGTTTCTGCTGGAGGCCTGAACGCAGTGAAGCAGGGGCTTGTGGGGCCCCCGGGGGCCCGGACAGGCTACACCCAGACATAACAGTGAGCTGGGTGTAGTCTGGTCGGTTAACTCAGTGCAAATGTAAACTGGGAGTGTTTTTGGGGAACAGATCCAAGGCGGTGTTTGTAAAATCCTCAGAGATGAACTCAGTGGAACAGAGCGCGGCGACTCTGCACGCTCGCTGTTTGTTTCTGAGGCTGGAGCGTGGCCATGGAAACCTGCGTTTAACAGCAGGTGAGGGGAGGGAGGAAGCTCCGCCTCCGCCCGCCTCCTCTGCTGGAGCGAGTCGAGACACAAAGAGCGAGAGCTGCTCCGAGAGCTCGGCTCCACAAACTGCTTCCAGATCAGCTCATTAAAGCCCCGACAGCAGCAGTTCAGGAGCCAGGGCCGGATTCCTGTGTGGTGGCGTCATGTGCAGCTGTACGTCCCCGGGGTCCAGACCCGGTCAGGGCGGGCGGAGACTCGGGGCAGGAGGGGGGGCAGAGTTTCCATCCAACTGAACGTGTTTGTAGGTTTCTTGTCGTGTCGTTGTTGCAGCTCAGAACTGACTCAGAGTCACATTTACTCTTTAACTTACATCTGAGGAGAGAAAACACATGAGCTTGCTACCCCTCCCCCCTCTGCTGCAGCAGCACCACTTATGTGGAGGTAACTTGATGACTGTGGGGTCAGAGGTTTGGCAGTGTGACCCCAGCAGGATAAATACCCCCCGCCCCCCCCAGGAGGAGATGAAGGAGCTCTGCTTTGACTCTTTGCTGGGTAAATAAAAGTTCACTTATTTTAAAATTACACACACATTTAATTAGAAAGATGAAAGCAGGCAAAGTGTTTACTGAGCTGAGAGTGACTGACAAGGGGAACCTGGAGCCTCTGCACCTTCAATACAGAAAAATAAGGGACGCCTGCCGCAGCGGCACCCTTAAGCCCCGCCCCTCCGGTGGACCACCATGGGACTTCATTTCTGAAAAATATGTTTGGTAGCCAACGGCAAGAGACAACTAATTTTTTGGTCCCGTTTGAATTGTGCTCTGAATTACACTCATGATGATGGTCAATTTAAAATATACATTTAAAAGACAAGAACGAAAAGTAAAACTGTTGAATACTAAACTGAAAATACATAATTACAAAGAGCACAAAGCCAAAAGTCGCGTATCGTAACTTGAAGCTAACGTTTCTGAAGCTGAAGTCAAAGAGATTACATGAGAGGATGATGTGATAAAAGGACCGAGAGACGCTGGATCAAACACATCACGTGAGATTTATTTCTATGTGGAACATAGCTAAGTTATCTAGCTATCAGCAACCAAGCAATGAACGTTAGCTTAGCATTACCACGCTAACGTGTTGGTGACATACGTATACTGTGCGAGACGAGAGATGTAGCTCATTGAACGGTTTTCACACAAAACGACATGTAACTTTACTGTTTTACCACAAACTGCGACTTTCTTGACGGACAAAATTATTGTTTAAATCAACAAAATTGTGTGCGATTCAGGGCTCGGTTCAAACAGGATCAAGAAATAAGTCGTCTCTCGCCGTTGACTACCGAACATATTTTTTCCGAAATAAGGTCCCATGGGCCGGAAGCAGAAGTGAGTGACTTCGGCTCTCTATCAGGAGTCGGCTGCTCAAGTACGTTTAGTTTTAAGCCTGTTTGTCGCTAGCCAAAATTAGCATCCCAGCTAATATCACAGCTAACGTGAACCACAGATGCACCTTGCTAACCAAGATAGCTAGCTCCTCCCTCTCTTCCAAATATGGTCACATCCGGTTCCAAAAAACCAAGATGGCGACAGCCAAACAGCCTGTCAGAGCCAAATCCGTGCCACTAGCAAGATCCGGTCTGCACATGCGCAAAAGTGGTCCTGTCTACCAAAGGTCACCACAAATGTGCCTTTTCATAATTATTCGTGTGGTGTTGTCTGTTCTCATCTCAGGGCGTCAAATAGTGACGCTTTCAGAAAGGCTGACAAAGCGTTGTTTGATGCAAAACGTACCCTTCAACGTCTGAATGAGACGCCCTGTCTAGACTGGAAGCGCTAGTAGCTAGCTAGGTAGGTAGCTAGCTACGTTAGTATAAAAGGCGTTGGCAGCTACCCAACGCACCTTACCCTAACCATATCCACCACAGGGGCGTGAGCCTAAACCTAAGTCCGCGAATGTATGCATGTTGACCGGCTAACCCTACAGCTGTTAGCAGCTAGTGTTAGCCTCCTTTCTGTTGCTACATTGTTACAGTGTTGTCAATTAAAAATGTACGGTTGAATCAGGTTTTTTAGGGAAGCAGTAAGCGGCCATCAATTCATATTTTTATTTTACAGTTTTCCCGTGATAACGAGATAATTATCTCATGATCTCGAGATAACGAACCGTAGCTGAATACAGGTGCGTTTCTTTACGATAATTTTCGTGATGATTTGCTGAGTCAGTATTTAGCTTAGCTGGTAGAACGCAGGACTTGCATCCCAAGGGTTGCAGGTTCGACCTCGTTCTTTGCCAAGTTTTTTAATTCTTCTTTTTGTGTGTTTTTTAATCATTCTGTTCAACAAAGTTATTGTGAAGAGAATCAGGGGAATCCAATCACACATTTCCTGACGGCTATTTCAAAGGTTCTGAAAGAGCCTTTAAACGGATTCCCCTGAAGGAGAAGTGGATGAATTTCCTCTGCCTGGGAATGATGGGAAATGAAAAGTCCATAGGTTAATGAATGTGGACCAATCACCAGGATGCACGCACTCCAGCACGTGATTAATTGTGAGCATGAGAATCAGTCATCTTCATAACAACTTTGTTGAAGAGGAATTTGACAAAGATTTTTTTTTAATTGGTTTTCCATGAGGATCAAACTCACAATCTTAAGACTACGACTAAGGTACCTTTGTAATGTGACATGAAAACCAACTTGAAATTCCCATTAAGAAACGTTCTGTGTTAATCTACGGTTTAGTTTTCTCGGGATCACGAGAAAATGGAGTAAAATAAAGATATGGATCCATGGCCGCTTAGGGCTTCCGTAGTTTTTATTCCTATTACATCATAGTGAACAGTTTCATCTCCAGTGATTAAAAAAACTTAGCTCGATATCTAAGATTTAGTTGGATCATTTTGAAGAGGCAGATTTGTGGTGACCTTCTTTGACTGACAGAACCACTTTTGCACATGTGCAGAACGGATCTTGCTGGCGGTAACGGACTCTCACCCAACGGGGGACGTCTGTTGAACAGTCTGTGGTCAGAAGCTAAGGAGCGATCAGAAACTCATTCTTACACTGAAGCAGTTTGGGCTTCAATGTCTTGCCCATGGACGTGCAGGGGGGGGAACCGGGGGATCGAACCACCGACCTTCTGATGACTGGACGACCGTTCTACCCGCTGGACCGCAGCTCCCCAAGTTACAATGTTTACCAGGTCACTATGGTAACGATTCCAGCCGGCGGTGAACTTCCTGCTTTTTATATTTGACAGGAACCGTCAGACGAAACAAAAGCTTCTAGAAATAAAACAACAGTTATTTGATCTATAGATTTATTCTGTCATGTGATCATTCATCAGCTCTTCAACACTAAATAAAAGATCATTCATGTATTTAAAGGAGAAAACTGATCCGTGTTTCTTCCCGAAAGAACATTTCGTTTAAAAAAAATGAACAACAGTTAAACAGAAGTCACAAAAAGATCCAGAATTATCTTTTAATTAATTTATTTACAGGAACCAGCCCCGACAGCCACTTCCTGTTCCCTGAACGGCGCCTGGATGCGTCTTTGTTGACGGGAAGAACTCTTCAGTGAGACACAGCTAACATCTGGATCCTCAGCATTTTCACTCCATAAAGTCCCATGATGCCGCTGGTTTTAACCTGCACCTCCTCAGCCGTCTCCCTCGTCCTCCTCCTGGATCCGATGGTCTGCAGACGCGGCGCCGCCTCCTGCTGGACGTGCTGGATGGACACCATGCCGGTCAGGAGGGCGTAGCTCAGCATGGCGCCCAGAGCCACCAGAGCAGACAGCAGCTGCTTCCTGCGCTTGTTGGGGACGTGGTCGAAGTCTCCGCCTTCGGGCTGGGAGGACGTCTTCTGACTGGAGCTCTCTGAAAAACACGGAGGACGTGGACACGGTTGGACAAGTGTTAACTAGGGGGTCCCTATTCTTCACAGAGGAATAACTTGATGCATCGATCCGCAAGTGGAATAAGGTCAGAATCTGGGAGGACTTCATCATCTGTGAGCAAATATCTAAAGTTAACTGATGCTCTAAAGAACGCGTCACAGCAGTTGTGTCTCACTGAACTTAAAAGGAAGTTTTTCCTTGTCTGTCTTCCAGTGCTGCTCTTGGTGGGAACTGTTGGGCTTCTGTAAATAACGGTCTAGACCTGCTCTTTATGAAAAGCGCTGAGATAACTGTTGTTGTGATTTGGCGCTATATAAATAAAATTTAGAACAGGGAAATAACCCGAGCCACGTGTTAGCCTCTTATTAACGATGCTAATCAGAACCCGCTGTGAGCTGCGGCTGAAAGCTTTCGGTCAGATTGATCCTAACGTAGCGTGAAGTTTAAAGGACACCTATTATGCTTCTCCACATTTTGACTTATGATGTGTTGTTACGATGTCAGATGTTCACGTTAAACACGGCCAAAGCTTCAAATAAAGAGGCTGGTTCACGTGAGTTCAAATTTTTCCACGTCACCGGCGGCTTCGGAGCGTTGTTTGGAGAGGACCAGGCGAGCGGTGTCATGACAATCCGCTGGCCGGCGGAGAGCTGCTAAAGAACGGGGACGTGTTCGGGGAGCAGCGCTGCAGCTTTCAGACAGATAAACACCCGCAGTCGGTCGGATTCTGCTCTGACAGCTACACCGTTTACTCACAGGAGGAGCTCAGAGTTAACTGCTTTTATTAAATCAGCTTTTTACTTTAGTTTTTGGGATTTCAACGTTGATTTATCTTCTATGGAGCTTCTCAGCAGCTTCTGTGCACGTCTGGTTCCACTGTTGTTGTTAGCGTCGTTAGCTCTGTCGGACTACGACTTCATATTTACATAAAAAACGGATAAAACTGGACAATAGTTGGAGAAAAGCAAGGAGGTTGAACTACCTGGTGAGCTCAGAAAACATGTGTCTGTAACTTTATTCCAGCTGTCGTTGGTCTTTACTGTGAACAGGTTAGCGTAGCATAGCCCTGATCGAACCAAACTCCATTCAGAAAACAAACATTTTAGAAGCTGCTGTCCTGGTGACAGACCTGACAAAGCATCAATTCATATGTTTAACAAATCTGCATCATGTTGTTGTTATTTACTGGCAACTCCTTCGTGTTGCTGTGCATTACGACCACCGCTCCACTAGATGGCGATGCTGCAAAAGAACTACGGTCCCAGGATTGCGGGGGGCCTGAAACCGCAGCCTCAGGTCCTGCAGCTACATAATATTGGCTCGGAGCTCCAGTCTGGGTGGAGTCAGCTACGACCACCGGGCTAACTGAGCTAATTAGATACCAGCAGCTAGCAGCACGTTCTGTTCTTCAGCAACCTCCGTAAATCCCAGAGAGCTGAGGCGAGCAGCCGGGGAACTTTAATGTAACAGCACGGTACCAACGATGTCTCTGAAAAGAAATCATCTAATATCGTAATATCGCCGAGCCCAAATCTTCACACCTGTCCTGATTAACGTGCGTTCAGCTGCAGAGGTTTGTGTGATGTCTGAGGACACAAGGAACACGAACCCTGGGATCTCGGTGGATCACAGCAACCTGCTGCCCCTGGTCTGGGTTTGTGGGCTCACCTCTGCCGTCTCTGGGGAAGTAGAGCAGGACGTTGGTGCAGAAGCTGCTCAGGTTGTCGAGGGACTTCAGGTGCTGCTGCAGTTTCCCGTTGGGCAGTTTGGACTTCAGGATGGGCGCCAAGTGACCGAACACGTAGGCGTCCAGAGACGAAGGCCTGAAGAGGCAGACACACAGACGATCAACCAACAAGAACCCTGACTGTTTGGAGAAGCTCCACACATTTGACGGAGGGTCTGGATCTACTTACGAGTCCCCGAAGAAGAACTTGTGTGAGCCGAGGCGCTGGGACAGCAGGTTCATACACTCTGCGGCATCACGGAACAACTGAAACACAGAGAGCAGGGCTGCAAATCTGAAGCTCGCCACAGACCAGGACCCAGAATCAGTGCCTGGAGCCCAGCAGCTCCCAGAAACCAGTTCATCTGGGCCTCTAAAGAGCGAAGTCGACCCAGACGGTTCAGCAGTTAAACTTAATAACATAAATCACACAAAACAAAGTCCAGGTTGAGAAATAAAGTTAGAGTTTATTATTTTGTTAAATTAGTGTTAATCTGGTGGGAACCGAGATTATTCACAGAAAACTTGAGAGGTTTTATCCTCTGGAGAGAACGCTCGGGGTCCAGGCCTTAGCGGCCCCTCCTGGATTCATCCCGGTCCAGGATCGAGTCGGGCTTTTGGGCCAGTGATGGAGGACGGGCCACAAATCTATTTCCGTTTAATTTATTGTGTGACTTTAATACAACAAATAAACTTTGCATCAACTTCATTTTCACAGAACGTATCAAAACAAAATGTGCAGGTTCACTGCTGATGGTCGCCGCCGGTTGTCATGGTAATGCAACACGTTTTCCAGCCTGCAGCGTTTGGAGACACAGGCAGAAATAACGACGGGCAGACGAGCCACGAGGGGCTCACGCCACAGCCCGGTGCGAGCCCTGCTGCTGGTTTCGGAAAGACCTCGTCGGGGACTAAAGGTCGGTCCGCTGGAGGATTTATCGGAAAAGGAAAGGTCAGAGGTCACCACAAAGATCCATCGTCAGGGAGCCACAGAAACCTCGTCTCTGAACGTGGTTTGATGATTCTAACGGAGTCTCTGAACAAAGTCAGCACTGACGGAAACATTTCAGAAAACACATGCAGTCGAGCTTCTGACACGCTGACAGGAACAAACTGCTCTTTCACGACGTTCCCCTGAACGCTGCCCGACCTCTGACCTCTTTCCAAAGTGGATGGATCGTTTCACAGCAGCAGTTTTCCAACAGAGAGGAAAGTTTTCCCTTCTTCCAGCCTGAACACATGGAAACTATTTATCTGTACAAACTGGAAACATGTTCTGACGCAGAAAGTTAAACCTCAGACGGAGACGAGCTCCTCAGACCGGGTGGTTTCAGGTCTGAACGACAGCTGTGGTCTCACACTGCAGGTTCGTGTTGCATCATAACGTCCTCACCTCCTTCTCCAGCTCCTCTCCGGCCTCCAGGCTCTCGTTTCCTCGCTGCAGTCGCAGTTTCTCCAGCTGCCTGCTTTGCATTCGCCCGGGCAGGAAGAGTTCAGAGGGAAGGGCATGTGCTCCGCGTACCAGCGGCGCGTCACGTCCACGTAGTTCTTCGGCTCGATCCAGAGCGAGTAGATCTACGACAGACACAAACCTGTACTCTGTTCCCGTTTGAGCATTTAACATGTTGCTGAAGAGGAAAGAGTCTCGCGTTTCTCACCAGAGCAGGTTTGAGCTTCTCCTCCATAGAGATGAAGGCCAGGCTGTCGGCGCCCTCCTTCGCCGACAGATCGTAGTCAGCGTTGTATTTCTGAAACACACAGAGAGATCAGCTGAGGGAGAAAACAGCTGCTGCAGCGTCCTTCACTGACGCAGATGAATGTCTGCATGCACGCACACGATGTATCATCAGCTTTAGATGCATCGCCCTGCAGACGTGCATGGGTC
>NW_024042010.1:0-5345 GCF_014851395.1 Micropterus salmoides | reverse complement strand
CCTAACGTGCGTTTAAACATTTGTGTTTTTCAGTTTCTGAATTACCAGAAGAACAATAAGACCATCATCTACCGCATGCTGGACGTGGCCAACCAGGTGGACTGGGTGAGAACTGGGTCCTCTGACCTCCCCTGGTAACCGTGAACCCCGTGAATCTGCTGCAGAGGAAGAACCGCCTCTCTTCTGTCTGTTTCAGTTCTACCGTCCTCTGAACGTCCGGGTGGCGCTGACCGGTCTGGAGATCTGGAGCGACCGGGATAAGATCCGGGTGGAGAAGAGTCCCACCGACACCCTCAACAATTTCCTGGAGTGGAGAACCAGAGAGCTGCTGCCGCGCCTTCGCCACGACAACGCGCAGCTCGTCATGTAGGAGGACAGCCACGTTTAATATGGATAAAAGCTTCAGGTTCTGATCCGGCTGACGGTCACGGGTTCGTTTTTATTTCACAGGGGCGGGTCTTTTGACGGCACCACCGTGGGGATGGCGTCTCAGTCGTCCATGTGCTCCAGAGACCGGTCGGGTGGAGTCAACGTGGTGAGTTTTATAACCAGGAAACTCCGCAGAGACAGAGACTGTGTGAGGTTGTCGGTTTAGATCCACCAGAATTTATGGTCCAAACAGTTTTCAGTCAGCAGGGAACCAGGATCAATAATCTCAGTTTACTTTGTTCACACCAAAGAAGCATTTTAAAATCCCTGTGTTCTGATTCACTGACTGGCTTCTTCTCCATGGCAACAGCAGCGAGGGTTTATGGGTATTGTAGTATTCATAGCCAAAGGAACCCTGATTGGTCTAAAACAAAGTGTAAGTCACTCTGTTCTGACGAGCGACGGACAGCAGCTCATTTTAGAAATGAATCCACTTTACTGGAACATTAATGAACCTGAGGCGTCAACAAGCAGCCGAACTGAAACACTGCAGCCTCAGACCAGATGGTGCCGCGCAGAACAGGCTCTGGATGTATTAAAAAAGAAACGATAAAGCAGGTCTCTCTGCCGTAAATCAGATGTAGACTTGTTGGCGGTCGCACAAAGTTTGCAACGGACGACAACTTTCTTTGCATCTTAGTAATGGTGAAATGGTGTGGAAATAACGGCTCTCCCTCCTTCCCCATTCTGCCTTGAGCTGAACATCGTCTGACTTGTGCATTCGCATCAAGGATGTTGCGTTCTGTATCGCAGCGTTACTTGGATTTGTAACTGTAATATCCCTAACACTACTAGTTACTGGGAAAAGTAATAATGCTCAACACTGGTCAGAGGTTAACTTCATTATTCTATATATTTATGGCGTTAGATTCGAGCTGCTGTCATGTAGGATGAGATATCAACCTCCTGAGTGCAGCCATCAGCCTATTGGCCGATTAATCTCAGTCCATCAGATCATTTAAGAAAATGTTTAAATGGGAAAACGACACTTTTAAAATCTTCACATCAGCTTCACGCAGTGGGAACGGACTGACCCGGTATCGGGCACGTAATCGATTTTGCTGTTCTAGCTGTTTTCTGTCCAGAAACTGCGGCGCTTTGTGTCCACAGAGATCGTCTGGCAGGCCGCCATCTTGGTGAGGTCGGCTGCGGTCTTAAGTTTTGTTTGTTTCACGAGGTATGAGAGCAGGAGAAGAGTGTAATTTGGCGGAGGTGAACTTTATCGGTCTCTGCTGGCGACCCGTACGGAGCGAGCTACACAGACATGCAAGAAATGCCTGAAATCGTCTCTTTGAGACGAACAAAATGAGCCCACCACAGCCCTGCAGGATGTTCTGTTCTCAAGCTGTGGGCCTGTAAAGTGGGAGTGCTTTTGGTCATTTATATTGACTGTTTGTATCAATATTTCAATGTTTTGGAAGCTTTGTTATTTGGAACGTGGTTGTGTGGAGAGAAATAATGTTTTGAAGAAAACTATATATATATATATATATATATATATATATATAGTAAATATGGCCAAAACATGGACATTCACCTGGTGTATTTTTGAAAGATTATGTAATAACTGTTGTATATTAGTTTCTTTTCATCAAATTTACAGTTACAGTTGTATTCTAGGTGTATTAGAAGATATTCAGGTGCATTATAATCTACCTTAGGATGGTTTTGATGGTTTATTGCATCAAAATAAAGCTTTTTTTTACCAGACGAGGATGAAAATATCATTATTTTTCTGTATTTCCTATCCATGTAGTCTGTAATGGTGAAATAAATATGTTAATCTACGATGGATTTATATTCCTCAGCTTCTGACCTTTCAAAGGAGACCAGAATGATGCATCTAGGCCAAATGGTTGAGGAGATATTACTGATTTATTTAGGATATGTTAATTTAGGCGTTTTTCCTAGAAATAGGTGCCGGGGTCCATAAAGATTGTTTTCAGAATCCATCATCATTATTATTACTATGATGAATTTCAAAGTCTCTACAAGATAGAAATGAACTGCTGTTCTAAACCTCTCTCTCTCTCTCTCTCTCTCTCTCTCTCTCTCTCTCTCTCTCTCTCTCTCTCTCTCTCTCTCTCTCTCTCTCTCTCTCAGGACCACCTGGTCAGCGTGTTGGGCGTCGCCTCCACTGTTGCTCACGAGCTCGGTCACAACCTGGGGATGAGTCACGACACCGCCGAGCGCCGCTGCTCCTGTCAGAACGAACCGCGGCTCGGAGGATGCATCATGGAACCCTCGACCGGGTCGGTAGCAGAGTATTTAACTGAGTCACAGAGCAGTGCTGTCACAAGTTCAGACCAACAAACAACTGCAATTCCACGTGTTATAAACGAGTGCGACCGTGGCTCCCGAGGACGAGCGCGGTGAAAAGTCGTCCGTCAGACGTCTCAGCGGTCGTGGAGTAAAGGCCAGTTTATACTTGAGTCTACGTGTTTGCGTCGCTCTACGGTTACGTCGCCGAAACTCTAGTTGGCGGTGGGGTTTTCCATGTTCCACTGTGTTGTGTTTTCTTCTTCTTCTTCGTTGGTGTAGGCGGCTGAAACTGAGCAGATCACGTTGGACAAAAGTTACTTTTAGTGAAATTACTAAAACGCAGAAACGGGAGAAGGCGAAGGAGGAGATGGTGCGTACGACCCTCGAACCAGCTGAGGCAGAAGAAGAGAGATGAGCGGGAAATGCGTAGGAGGAAACGTGACGCCACCAAGAAGACCAATCACAGTTCTTGCGGCCTGCGTCGCTGCGACGTGTAGTTGCATTTTTGGGGGAAGTGTGCGTCAGGCTGCGGCGTAGAGTGGACGCAGAAGAAGAAACTGGCTTTTTAGAAAGTCTCAGTCAGTCTTATCTTTATTTTATATACAAAGCAAATATAAACTGCGTTCTCAGGATTAAACCACCGGGTCCCAGCCTCTTGTATTGAACCACTGACTTATTATGTATTAAGTTCCAACGGTGACCTCTGACCCTCAGGTTCATGCCGGGTCAGCAGTTCAGCAGCTGCAGCGCTGCAGATCTGTCCGTCAGCCTGCTGCACGGCGGCGTATGTGTCTCTTCAACGTACCGCAGCCGGACCGCCTGCTGGGAGGCCCTCGCTGTGGGAACCTGTACGTGGAGAGAGGAGAGGAGTGCGACTGCGGCCTGATGGAGGTACTCGCCTGCCCAGACGCTCCCGGGCTTTCAGGATGACACGTCTTTGTGTTTTCCACAGTAACAACATAAAAACTGTCCAGTCAGGTTTCTTGTGGATGCCAGTCAGACGTGTTTACCTGTTGTTCTCCCTTGTGATGTGTTGCTGTGCTCTGATTGGTCAGGAGTGTGAGGACCCCTGCTGTAACGCCTCCACCTGTCAGCTGGTTCCTGGAGCCCACAGTGCGTCTGACGGCATCTGCTGCCACGACTGCAAGGTCAGCCTGACGCGACACACACACGTTAATGTTTCTGTCAAACTTACATTCAACCATCCCTCCCTCCCTCCTCAGCTGCGGACGGCGGGGTCGGTGTGTCGCGAGCCACTCGGAGAGTGCGACCTCCCTGAGTTCTGCACAGGCTCCTCCCCTCACTGCCCCCCACGTCTTCCTGCAGAACGGAGAGCCCTGCGAGGACAGCGCCTCCTACTGCTACGGAGGAGTGTGCGCCAGCATGCACACCAGTGCCAGATGCTGTGGGGACCCAGTAAGACACCAGTTTATACCGGTTTCAACTGAAGCCTAACCCAGTTTATACTGAAATAAAACCAGTTTATCCTGAATCTAAACCAGTTATCCTGAATCTAAACCAGTTTATACTGAATAAAACCAATTTATCCTGAATCTAACCCAGTTTATACTGAAATAAAACCAATTTATACTGAATCTAACCCAGTTTATACTGAAATAAAACCAATTTATACTGAATCTAACCCAGTTTATACTGAAATAAAACCAATTTATCCTGAATCTAAACCAGTTTATACTGAATCTAAACCAATTTATACTGAATAAAACCAATTTATACTGAATCTAAACCAGTTTATACTGAAATAAAACCAGTTTATACTGAAATAAAACCAATTTATACTGAAATAAAACCAATTTATACTGAATCTAAACCAGTTTATACTGAAATAAAACCAATTTATCCTGAATCTAAACCAGTTTATACTGAAATAAAACCAATTTATCCTGAATCTAAACCAGTTTTACTGAATAAAACCAATTTATCCTGAATCTAAACCAGTTTATACTGAAATAAAACCAATTTATCCTGAATCTAAACCAGTTTATACTGAAATAAAACCAATTTATCCTGAATCTAAACCAGTTTATACTGAAATAAAACCAATTTATCCTGAATCTAAACCAGTTTATACTGAAATAAAACCAATTATCCTGAATCTAAACCAGTTAACTGAAATAAAACCAATTTATCCTGAATCTAAACCAGTTTATACTGAAATAAAACCAATTTATCCTGAATCTAAACCAGTTTATACTGAAATAAAACCATTTATCCTGAATCTAAACCAGTTTATCCTGAATCTAAACCAATTTATCCTGAATCTAAACCAGTTTATACTGAATAAAACCAGTTTATCCTGAATCTAAACCAATTTATCCTGAATCTAAACCAATTTATCCTGAATCTAAACCAATTTATACTGAAATAAAACCAATTTATCCTGAATCTAACCAGTTATACTGAAAAAAACCAATTTATACTGAATCTAAACCAGTTTATACTGAAATAAACCAATTTATCCTGAATCTAAACCAGTTTATACTGAAATAAAACCAGTTATCCTGAATCTAACCAGTTATACTGAAATAAACCATTTATCCTGAATCTAAACCAGTTTATACTGAAATAAAACCAATTTATACTGAATCTAACCAGTTTATACTGAAATAAAACCAATTTATCCTGAATCTAAA
>NW_024042009.1:0-28136 GCF_014851395.1 Micropterus salmoides | reverse complement strand
CAGACGAACTACACGAATTAGCAGAACATGTCTCTGTGTTTTACCTTCTAGCGCTGGATTGGACAAGCTCAGCTTGTCTGAACATATCAAGCAAAGAAACCCATCTTAGCTTCTAAAAAATATCAGAAGACTACACAGAATTAGCAGAACATGTTTCTGTCTCTGCGTTTCACCTGCTAGCACTGGATGTGGACAAGCTAAGCTTGTCTGAACATTTCAAGCAAAGAAACCCATCTCGGCTTCTAAATAATTGCAGACGAACTACACGGAATTAGCAGAACATGTCTCTGTGTTTACCTTCTAGCGCTGGATGTGGACAAGCTCAGCTTGTCTGAACATATCAAGCAAAGAAACCCATCTTAGCTTCTAAAAAATATCAGAAGAACTACACAGAATTAGCAGCAGAACATGTTTCTTTCTCTGCGTTTCACCTGCTAGCACTGGATGTGGACAAGCTAAGCTTGTCTGAACATATCAAGCAAAGAAACCCATTCGGCTTCTATATATTGCACGAACTACACGGAATTAGCAGAAAGTCTCTGTGTTTACCTTCTAGCGCTGGATGTGGCAAGCTAAGCTGTCTGAACATATCAAGCAATGAAACCCATCTCGGCTTCTTGTTTGTCAGTCGGACACAACATAAAGCACCTCCTTCGAGCCGGAGTTGAACCAGCGACCTAAGGATTTTGACATTATGAATCTACAGTCCTCCGCTCTACCAACTGAGCTATCGAAGGGAACGCATCACTTTTGAGAACACCCAATAACAAGGACATGGACATAACAGAAACCTTTATACACTGTGAAATGCTTGTTTAAAACTGGTTCATTGTTGACTAAAGTCAGACTTACCTGCTTGAAATAATTGCAGAAGAACTACACAGAATTAGCAGAACATGTCTGTCTCTGCGTTTCACCTGCTAGGACTGGATGTGGACAAGCTCAGCTTGTCTGAACATATCAAGCAAAGAAACCCCTCCGGCTTCTAAATAATTGCAGAAGAACTACACGGAATTAGCAGAACATGTCTCTGTTGTTTTACCTTCTAGCGCTGGATGTGGACAAGCTCAGCTTGTCTGAACAATATCAAGCAAAGAAACCCATCTTAGCTTCTAAAAAATACAGAAGAACTACACAGAATAGCAGAACATGTTTTCTGTCTCTGCGTTTCACCTGCTAGCACTGAATGTGGACAAGCTAGCTTGTCTGAACATTTCAAGCAAAGAAACCCATCGCGGCTTCTAAATAATTGCAGACGAACTACACGGAATTAGCAGAACATGTCTCTGTGTTTTACCTTCTAGCGCTGGATGTGGACAAGCTCAGCTTGTCTGAACATATCAAGCAAAGAAACCCATCTTAGCTTCTAAAAAATATCAGAGAACTACACAGAATTAGCAGAACATGTTTCTTCTCTGCGTTCACCTGCTAGCACTGGATGTGGACAAGCTAAGCTTGTCTGAACATATCAAGCAAAGAACCCATCTCGGCTTCTATATAATTGCAGAGAACTACACGGAATTAGCAGACATGTCTCTGTGTTTACCTTCTAGCGCTGGATGTGGACAAGCTAAGCTTGTCTGAACAAATCAAGCAATGAAACCCATCTTAGCTTCTAAATAATTGCAGAAGAACTACACAGAATTAGCAGAACATGTTTCTGTCTCGCGTTTCACCTGCTAGCACTGGATGTGGACAAGCTAAGCTTGTCTGAACATTTTAAGCAAAGAAACCCATCTCGGCTTCTAAATAATTGCAGACGAACTACACGGAATTAGAGAACATGTCTCTGTGTTTACCTTCTAGAGCTGGATGTGGACAAGCTCAGCTTGTCTGAACATATCAAGCAAAGAAACCCCTCCCGGCTTCTAAATATTGCAGAAGAACTACACGGAATTAGCAGAACATGTCTCTGTGTTTTACCTTCTAGCGCTGGATGTGGACAAGCTCAGCTTGTCTGAACATATCAAGCAAAGAAACCCATCTTAGCTTCTAAAAATATCAGAAGAACTACACAGAATTAGCAGAACATGTTTCTGTCTCTGCGTTTCACCTGCTAGCACTGGATGTGGACAAGCTAAGCTTGTCTGAACATTTCAAGCAAAGAAACCCATCTCGGCTTCTAATAATTGCAGACGAACTACACGGAATTAGCAGAACATGTCTCTGTGTTTACCTTCTAGCGCTGGATGTGGACAAGCTCAGCTTGTCTGAACATATCAAGCAAAGAAACCCATCTTAGCTTCTAAAATATCAGAAGAACTACACAGATTAGCAGAACATGTTTCTTTCTCTGCGTTTCACCTGCTAGCACTGGATGTGGACAAGCTAAGCTTGTCTGAACATTTCAAGCAAAGAACCCATCTCGGCTTCTGAATAATTGCAGACGAACTACACGGAATTAGCAGAACATGTCTCTGTGTTTTACCTTCTAGCGCTGGATGTGGACAAGCTCAGCTTGTCTGAACATATCAAGCAAAGAAACCCATCTTAGCTTCTAAAAATATCAGAAGAACTACACAGAATTAGCAGAACATGTTTCTGTCTCTGCGTTTCACCTGCTAGCACTGGATGTGGACAAGCTAAGCTTGTCTGAACATTTCAGCAAAAACCATCTCGGCTTCTAAATAATTGCAGACGAACTACACGGAATTAGCAGAACATGTCTCTGTGTTTACCTTCTAGCGCTGGATGGATGTGGACAAGCTCAGCTTGTCTGAAATATCAAGCAAAGAAACCCATCTTAGCTTCTAAAAAATATCAGAAGAACTACACAGAATTAGCAGAACATGTTTCTTTCTCTGCGTTTCACCTGCTAGCACTGGATGTGGACAAGCTAAGCTTGTCTGAACATATCAAGCAAAGAAACCATCTCGGCTTCTATATAATTGCAGACGAACTACACGGAATTGCAGAACATGTCTCTGTGTTTTACCTTCTAGCGCTGGATGTGGACAAGCTAAGCTTGTCTGAACATATAAGCAATGAAACCCATCTCGGCTTCTTGTTTTGTCAGTCGGACACAAACATAAAGCACCTCCTTCGAGCCGGAGTTGAACCAGCGACCTAAGGATTTCTGACATTATGAATCTACAGTCCTCCGCTCTACCAACTGAGCTATCGAAGGGAACGCATCACTTTGAGAAACCCAATAACAAGGACATGGACATAACAGAAACCTTTATTACACTGTGGAAATGCTTGTTTAAAACTGGTCATTGTTGACTAAAGTCAGACTTACCTGCTTGAAATAATTGCAGAAGAACTACACAGAATTAGCAGAACATGTTTCTGTCTCTGCGTTTCACCTGCTAGGACTGGATGTGGACAAGCTAAGCTTGTCTGAACTTTCAAGCAAAGAAACCCATCTCGGCTTCTAAATAATTGCAGAAGAACTACACGGAATTAGCAGAACATGTCTCTGTGTTTTACCTTCTAGCACTGGATGTGGACAAGCTCAGCTTGTCTGAACATATCAAGCAAAGAAACCCATCTTAGCTTCTAAAAAATATCAGAAGACTACACAGAATTAGCAGAACATGTTTCTTTCTCTGCGTTTCACCTGCTAGCACTGGATGTGGACAAGCTAAGCTGTCTGAACATTTCAAGCAAAGAACCCATCTCGGCTTCTAAATAATTGCAGAAGAACTACACAGAATTGGCATAACTATCTTTGTCTGTGTGTTTTACCTTCTAGCGCTGGATGTGGACAAGCTAAGCTTGTCTGAACATATCAAGCAATGAACCCATCTCGGCTTCTTGTTTTGTCAGTCGGACACAACATAAAGCACCTCCTTCGAGCCGGAGTTGAACCAGCGACCTAAGGATTTCTGACATTATGAATCTACAGTCCTCCGCTCTACCAACTGAGCTATCGAAGGGAACGCATCACTTTTGAGAACACCCAATAACAAGGACATGGACATAACCGAAACCTTTATCACACTGTGGAAATGCTTGTTTAAAACTGGTTCATTGTTGACTAAAGTCAGACTTACCTGCTTGAAATAATTGCAGAAGAACTACACAGAATTAGAAGAACATGTCTCTGTGTTTCACCTGCTAGCGCTGGATGTGGACAAACTCAGCTTGTCTGAACATATCAAGCAATGAAACCCATCTTAGCTTCTAAAAAATATCAGAAGAACTACACAGAATTAGCAGAACATGTTCTGTCTCTGCGTTTCACTGCTAGCACTGGATGTGGACAAGCTAAGCTTGTCTGAAACATTTCAAGCAAAGAAACCCATCTCGGCTTCTAAATAATTGCAGACGAACTACACGGAATTAGCAGAACATGTCTCTGTGTTTTACCTTCTAGCGCTGGATGTGGACAAGCTCAGCTTGTCTGAACATATCAAGCAAAGAAACCCATCTTAGCTTCTAAAAAATATCAGAAGAACTACACAGAATTAGCAGAACATGTTTCTGTCTCTGCGTTTCACCTGCTAGCACTGGATGTGGACAAGCTAAGCTTGTCTGAACATTTCAAGCAAAGAAACCCATCTCGGCTTCTAAATAATTGCAGACGAACTACACGGAATTAGAAGAACATGTCTCTGTGTTTCACCTGCTAGCGCTGGATGTGGACAAACTCAGCTTGTCTGAACATATCAGCAATGAAACCCATCTTAGCTTCTAAAAAATATCAGAAGAACTACACAGAATTAGCAGAACATGTTTCTGTCTCTGCGTTTCACCTGCTAGCACTGGATGTGGACAAGCTAAGCTTGTCTGAACATTTCAAGCAAAAAACCCATCTCGGCTTCTAAATAATTGCAGACGAACTACACGGAATTAGCAGAACATGTCTCTGTGTTTTACCTTCTAGCGCTGGATGTGGACAAGCTAAGCTTGTCTGAACATATCAAGCAAAGAAACCCATCTCGGCTTCTAAATAATTGCCGAAAACTACACAGAATTGGCATAACATATCTTTGTCTGTGTTTTTACCTTCTAGCGCTGGATGTGGACAAGCTAAGCTTGTCTGAACAATCAAGCAATGAAACCCATCTCGGCTTCTTGTTTTGTCAGTCGGACACAAACATAAAGCACCTCCTTCGAGCCGGAGTTGAATCAGCGACCTAAGGATTTCTGACATTATGAATCTACAGTCCTCCGCTCTACCAACTGAGCTATCGAAGGAACGCATCACTTTGAGAACAATAACAAGGACATGGACATAACAGAAACCTTTATTACACTGGGAAATGCTTGTTTAAAACTGGTTCATTGTTGACTAAAGTCAGACTTACCTGCTTGAAATAATTGCAGAAGAACTACACAGAATTAGCAGAACATGTTTCTGTCTCTGCGTTTCACCTGCTAGCACTGGATGTGGACAAGCTAAGCTTGTCTGAACATTTCAAGCAAAGAAACCCCATCTCGGCTTCTAAATAATTGCAGACGAACTACACGGAATTAGCAGAACATGTCTCTGTGTTTTACCTTCTAGCGCTGGATGTGGACAAGCTCATTGTCTGAACATATCAAGCAAAGAAACCCATCTTAGCTTCTAAAAAATATCAGAAGAACTACACAGAATTAGCAGAACATGTTTCTGTCTCTGTGTTTCACCTGCTAGCACTGGATGTGGACAAGCTAAGCTTGTCTGAACATATCAAGCAAAGAAACCCATCTCGGCTTCTAAATAATTGCAGACGAACTACACGGAATTAGCAGAACATGTCTCTGTGTTTTACCTTCTAGAGCTGGATGTGGACAAGCTAAGCTTGTCTGAACATATCAAGCAAAGAAACCCATCTCAGCTTCTAAATAATTGCAGAAGAACTACACGGAATTAGCAGAACATGTCTCTGTGTTTTACCTTCTAGCGCTGGATGTGGACAAGCTAAGCTTGTCTGAACATATCAAGCAATGAAACCCATCTCGGCTTCTTGTTTGTCAGTCGGACAAACATAAAGCACCTCCTTCGAGCCGGAGTTGAACCAGCAATCTAAGGATTTCTGACATTATGAATCTACAGTCCTCACTTTTGAGAACACCCAATAACAAGGACATGGACATAACAGAAACCTTTATTACACTGTGGAAATGCTTGTTTAAAACTGGTTCATTGTTGACTAAAGTCAGACTTACCTGCTTGAAATAATTGCAGAAGAACTACACAGAATTAGAAGAACATGTCTCTGTGTTTCACCTGCTAGCGCTGGATGTGGACAAACTCAGCTTGTCTGAACATATCAAGCAATGAAACCCATCTTAGCTTCTAAAAAATATCAGAAGAACTACACAGAATTAGCAGAACATGTTTCTGTCTCTGCGTTTCACCTGCTAGCACTGGATGTGGACGAGCTAAGCTTGTCTGAACATTTCAAGCAAAGAAACCCATCTCGGCTTCTAAATAATTGCAGACGAACTACACGGAATTAGCAGAACATGTCTCTGTGTTTTACCTTCTAGCTGGATGTGGACAAGCTCAGCTTGTCTGAACATATCAAGCAAAGAAACCCATCTTAGCTTCTAAAAAATATCAGAAGAACTACACAGAATTAGCAGAACATGTTTCTTTCTCTGCGTTTCACCTGCTAGCACTGGATGTGGACAAGCTAAGCTTGTCTGAACATTTCAAGCAAAGAAACCCATCTCGGCTTCTAAATAATTGCAGAAGAACTACACAGAATTGGCATAACATATCTTTGTCTGTGTGTTTTACCTTCTAGCGCTGGATGTGGACAAGCTAAGCTTGTCTGAACATATCAAGCAATGAAACCCATCTCGGCTTCTTGTTTTGTCAGTCGGACACAAACATAAAGACCTCCTTCGAGCCGGAGTTGAACCAGCGACCTAAGGATTTTGACATTATGAATCTACAGTCCTCCGCTCTACCAACTGAGCTATCGAAGGGAACGCATCACTTTTGAGAACACCCAATAACAAGGACATGGACATAACAGAAACCTTTATTACACTGTGGAAATGCTTGTTTAAAACTGGTTCATTGTTGACTAAAGTCAGACTTACCTGCTTGAAATAATTGCAGAAGAACTACACAGAATTAGCAGAACATGTTTCTGTCTCTGCGTTTCACCTGCTAGCACTGGATGTGGACAAGCTAAGCTTGTCTGAACATTTCAAGCAAGAAAAAACCCATCTCGGCTTCTAAATAATTGCAGACGAACTACACGGAATAGCAGAAATGTCTCTGTGTTTTACCTTCTAGCGCTGGATGTGGACAAGCTCAGCTTGTCTGAACATATCAAGCAAAGAAACCCATCTTAGCTTCTAAAAATATCAGAAGAACTACAGAGAATAGCAGAACATGTTTCTGTCTCTGTGTTTCACCTGCTAGCACTGGATGTGGACAAGCTAAGCTTGTCTGAACATTTCAAGCAAAGAAACCCATCTCGGCTTCTAAATAATTGCAGACGAACTACACGGAATTAGCAGAACATGTCTCTGTGTTTTACCTTCTAGAGCTGGATGTGGACAAGCTAAGCTTGTCTGAACATATCAAGCAAAGAAACCCATCTCGGCTTCTAAATAATTGCAGACGAACTACACGGAATTAGCAGAACATGTCTCTGTGTTTTACCTTCTAGAGCTGGATGTGGACAAGCTAAGCTTGTCTGAACATTTCAAGCAAAGAAAACCATCTCGGCTTCTAAATAATTGCAGACGAACTACACGGAATTAGCAGAACATGTCTCTGTGTTTTACCTTCTAGCGCTGGATGTGGACAAGCTAAGCTTGTCTGAACATATCAAGCAATGAAACCCATCTCGGCTTCTTGTTTTGTCAGTCGGACACAAACATAAAGCACCTCCTTCGAGCCGGAGTTGAACCAGCGACCTAAGGATTTCTGATATTATGAATCTACAGTCCTCACTTTTGAGAACACCCAATAACAAGGACATGGACATAACAGAAACCTTTATCACACTGTGGAAATGCTTGTTTAAAACTGGTTCATTGTTGACTAAAGTCAGACTTACCTGCTTGAAATAATTGCAGAAAACTACACAGAATTAGAAGAACATGTCTCTGTGTTTCACCTGCTAGCGCTGGATGTGGACAAACTCAGCTTGTCTGAACATATCAAGCAAAGAAACCCATCTTAGCTTCTAAAAAATATCAGAAGAACTACACAGAATTAGCAGAACATGTTTCTTTCTCTGCGTTTCACTGCTAGCACTGGATGTGGACAAGCTAAGCTTGTCTGAACATTTCAAGCAAAGAAACCCATCTCGGCTTCTGAATAATTGCAGACGAACTACACGGAATTAGCAGAACATGTCTCTGTGTTTTACCTTCTAGCGCTGGATGTGGACAAGCTCAGCTTGTGAACATATCAAGCAAAGAAACCCATCTTAGCTTCTAAAAATATCAGAAGAACTACACAGAATTAGCAGAACATGTTTCTGTCTCTGCGTTTCACCTGCTAGGACTGGATGTGGACAAGCTAAGCTTGTCTGAACATTTCAAGCAAAGAAACCCATCTCGGCTTCTAAATAATTGCAGACGAACTACACGGAATTAGCAGAACATGTCTCTGTGTTTTACCTTCTAGCGCTGGATGTGGACAAGCTCAGCTTGTCTGAACATATCAAGCAAAGAAACCCATCTTAGCTTCTAAAAAATATCAGAAGAACTACACAGAATTAGCAGAACATGTTTCTTTCTCTGCGTTTCACCTGCTAGCACTGGATGTGGACAAGCTAAGCTTGTCTGAACATATCAAGCAAAGAAACCCATCTCGGCTTCTATATAATTGCAGACGAACTACACGGAATTAGCAGAACATGTCTCTGTGTTTTACCTTCTAGCGCTGGATGTGGACAAGCTAAGCTTGTCTGAACATATCAAGCAATGAAACCCATCTCGGCTTCTTGTTTTGTCAGTCGGACACAAACATAAAGCAGCTCCTTCGAGCCGGAGTTGAACCAGCGACCTAAGGATTTCTGACATTATGAATCTACAGTCCTCCGCTCTACCAACTGAGCTATCGAAGGGAACGCATCACTTTTGAGAACACCAATAACAAGGACATGGACATAACAGAAACCTTTTTACACTGTGGAAATGCTTGTTTAAAACTGGTTCATTGTTGACTAAAGTCAGACTTACCTGCTTGAAATAATTGCAGAAGAACTACACAGAATTAGCAGACATGTTTCTGTCTCTGCGTTTCACCTGCTAGCACTGGATGTGGACAAGCTAAGCTTGTCTGAACATTTCAAGCAAGAAACCCATCTCGGCTTCTAAATAATTGCAGACGAACTACACGGAATTAGCAGAACATGTCTCTGTGTTTTACCTTCTAGCGCTGGATGTGGACAAGCTCAGCTTGTCTGAACATATCAAGCAAAGAAACCCATCTTAGCTTCTAAAAAATATCAGAAGAACTACACAGAATTAGCAGAACATGTTTCTGTCTCTGCGTTTCACCTGCTAGCACTGGATGTGGAAAGGCTAAGCTTGTCTGAACATTTCAAGCAAAGAAACCCATCTCGGCTTCTAAATAATTGCAGACGAACTACACGGAATTAGCAGAACATGTCTCTGTGTTACCTTCTAGAGCTGGATGGGACAAGCTCAGCTTGTCTGAACATATCAAGCAAAGAAACCCATCTTAGCTTCTAAATAATTGCAGAAGAACTACACGGAATTAGCAGAACATGTCTCTGTGTTTTACCTTCTAGCGCTGGATGTGGACAAGCTAAGCTTGTCTGAACATATCAAGCAATGAAACCCATCTCGGCTTCTTGTTTTGTCAGTCGGAAACAAACATAAAGCACCTCCTTCGAGCCGGAGTTGAACCAGCGACCTAAGGATTTCTGACATTATGAATCTACAGTCCTCCGCTCTACCAACTGAGCTATCGAAGGGAACGCATCACTTTTGAGAACACCCAATAACAAGGACATGGACATAACAGAAACCTTTATCACACTGTGGAAATGCTTGTTTAAAACTGGTTCATTGTTGACTAAAGTCAGACTTACCTGCTTGAAATAATTGCAGAAGAACTACACAGAATTAGAAGAACATGTCTCTGTGTTTTACCTTCTAGAGCTGGATGTGGACAAGCTCAGCTTGTCTGAACATATCAAGCAAAGAAACCCATCTCAGCTTCTAAATAATTGCAGAAGAACTACATGGAATTAGCAGAACATGTTTCTTTCTCTGCGTTTCACCTGCTAGTACTGGATGTGGACAAGCTAAGCTTGTCTGAACATTTCAAGCAAGAAACCCATCTCGGCTTCTAAATAATTGCAGAAGAACTACACAGAATTGGCATAACATATCTTTGTCTGTGTGTTTTACCTTCTAGCGCTGGATGTGGACAAGCTAAGCTTGTCTGAACATATCAAGCAATGAAACCCATCTCGGCTTCTTGTTTTGTCAGTCGGACACAAACATAAAGCACCTCCTTCGAGCCGGAGTTGAACCAGCGACCTAAGGATTTCTGACATTATGAATCTACAGTCCTCCGCTCTACCAACTGAGCTATCGAAGGGAACGCATCACTTTTGAGAACACCCAATAACAAGGACATGGACATAACAGAAACCTTTATCACACTGTGGAAATGCTTGTTTAAAACTGGTTCATTGTTGACTAAAGTCAGACTTACCTGCTTGAAATAATTGCAGAAGAACTACACAGAATTAGAAGAACATGTCTCTGTGTTTTACCTTCTAGAGCTGGATGTGGACAAGCTCAGCTTGTCTGAACATATCAAGCAAAGAAACCCATCTCAGCTTCTAAATAATTGCAGAAGAACTACATGGAATTAGCAGAACATGTTTCTTTCTCTGCGTTTCACCTGCTAGCACTGGATGTGGACAAGCTAAGCTTGTCTGAACATTTCAAGCAAAGAAACCCATCTTAGCTTCTAAAAAATATCAGAAGAACTACACAGAATTAGCAGAACATGTTTCTGTCTCTGCGTTTCACCTGCTAGCACTGGATGTGGACAAGCTAAGCTTGTCTGAACATTTCAAGCAAAGAAACCCATCTCGGCTTCTAAATAATTGCAGACGAACTACACGGAATTAGCAGAACATGTCTCTGTGTTTTACCTTCTAGCGCTGGATGTGGACAAGCTCAGCTTGTCTGAACATATCAAGCAAAGAAACCCATCTTAGCTTCTAAAAAATATCAGAAGAACTACACAGAATTAGCAGAACATGTTTCTGTCTCTGCGTTTCACCTGCTAGCACTGGATGTGGACAAGCTAAGCTTGTCTGAACATTTCAAGCAAAGAAACCCATCTCGGCTTCTAAATAATTGCAGACGAACTACACGGAATTAGCAGAACATGTCTCTGTGTTTACCTTCTAGAGCTGGATGTGGACAAGCTCAGCTTGTCTGAACATATCAAGCAAAGAAACCCATCTTAGCTTCTAAAAAATATCAGAAGAACTACACAGAATTAGCAGAACATGTCTCTGTCTCTGCGTTTCACCTGCTAGCACTGGATGTGGACAAGCTAAGCTTGTCTGAACATTTCAAGCAATGAAACCCATCTCGGCTTCTTGTTTTGTCAGTCGGAAACAAACATAAAGCACCTCCTTCGAGCCGGAGTTGAACCAGCGACCTAAGGATTTCTGACATTATGAATCTACAGTCCTCCGCTCTACCAACTGAGCTATCGAAGGGAACGCATCACTTTTGAGAACACCCAATAACAAGGACATGGACATAACAGAAACCTTTATCACACTGTGGAAATGCTTGTTTAAAACTGGTTCATTGTTGACTAAAGTCAGACTTACCTGCTTGAAATAATTGCAGAAGAACTACACAGAATTAGAAGAACATGTCTCTGTGTTTTACCTTCTAGAGCTGGATGTGGACAAGCTCAGCTTGTCTGAACATATCAAGCAAAGAAACCCATCTCAGCTTCTAAATAATTGCAGAAGAACTACATGGAATTAGCAGAACATGTTTCTTTCTCTGCGTTTCACCTGCTAGCACTGGATGTGGACAAGCTAAGCTTGTCTGAACATTTCAAGCAAAGAAACCCATCTCGGCTTCTAAATAATTGCAGAAGAACTACACAGAATTGGCATAACATATCTTTGTCTGTGTGTTTTACCTTCTAGCGCTGGATGTGGACAAGCTAAGCTTGTCTGAACATATCAAGCAATGAAACCCATCTCGGCTTCTTGTTTTGTCAGTCGGACACAAACATAAAGCACCTCCTTCGAGCCGGAGTTGAACCAGCGACCTAAGGATTTCTGACATTATGAATCTACAGTCCTCCGCTCTACCAACTGAGCTATCGAAGGGAACGCATCACTTTTGAGAACACCCAATAACAAGGACATGGACATAACAGAAACCTTTATCACACTGTGGAAATGCTTGTTTAAAACTGGTTCATTGTTGACTAAAGTCAGACTTACCTGCTTGAAATAATTGCAGACGAACTACACAGAATTAGAAGAACATGTCTCTGTGTTTTACCTTCTAGAGCTGGATGTGGACAAGCTCAGCTTGTCTGAACATATCAAGCAAAGAAACCCATCTCAGCTTCTAAATAATTGCAGAAGAACTACATGGAATTAGCAGAACATGTTTCTTTCTCTGCGTTTCACCTGCTAGCACTGGATGTGGACAAGCTAAGCTTGTCTGAACATTTCAAGCAAAGAAACCCATCTCGGCTTCTAAATAATTGCAGACGAACTACACAGAATTAGAAGAACATGTCTCTGTGTTTCACCTGCTAGCGCTGGATGTGGACAAACTCAGCTTGTCTGAACAAATCAAGCAATGAAACCCATCTTAGCTTCTAAAAATTGCAGAAGAACTACACAGAATTAGCAGAACATGTTTCTGTCTCTGCGTTTCACCTGCTAGCACTGGATGTGGACAAGCTAAGCTTGTCTGAACATTTCAAGCAAAGAAACCCATCTCGGCTTCTAAATAATTGCAGACGAACTACACGGAATTAGCAGAACATGTCTCTGTGTTTTACCTTCTAGCGCTGGATGTGGACAAGCTCAGCTTGTCTGAACATATCAAGCAAAGAAACCCATCTTAGCTTCTAAAGACTATCAGAAGAACTACACAGAATTAGCAGAACATGTTTCTGTCTCTGCGTTTCACCTGCTAGCACTGGATGTGGACAAGCTAAGCTTGTCTGAACATTTCAAGCAAAGAAACCCATCTCGGCTTCTAAATAATTGCAGACGAACTACACGGAATTAGCAGAACATGTCTCTGTGTTTTACCTTCTAGCGCTGGATGTGGACAAGCTAAGCTTGTCTGAACATATCAAGCAAAGAAACCCATCTCGGCTTCTAAATAATTGCAGAAGAACTACACAGAATTGGCATAACATATCTTTGTCTGTGTGTTTTACCTTCTAGCGCTGGATGTGGACAAGCTAAGCTTGTCTGAACATATCAAGCAAAGAAACCCATCTCGGCTTCTTGTTTTGTCAGTCGGAAACAAACATAAAGCAACTCCTTCGAGCCGGAGTTGAACCAGCGACCTAAGGATTTCTGACATTATGAATCTACAGTCCACCGCTCTACCAACTGAGCTATCGAAGGGAACGCATCACTTTTGCGAACACCCAATAACAAGGACATGGACATAACAGAAACCTTTATTACACTGTGGAAATGCTTGTTTAAAACTGGTTCATTGTTGACTAAAGTCAGACTTACCTGCTTGAAATAATTGCAGAAGAACTACACAGAATTAGAAGAACATGTCTCTGTGTTTCACCTGCTAGCGCTGGATGTGGACAAGCTCAGCTTGTCTGAACATATCAAGCAAAGAAACCCATCTTAGCTTCTAAAAAATATCAGAAGAACTACACAGAATTAGCAGAACATGTTTCTTTCTCTGCGTTTCACCTGCTAGCACTGGATGTGGACAAGCTAAGCTTGTCTGAACATTTCAAGCAAAGAAACCCATCTCGGCTTCTAAATAATTGCAGAAGAACTACACGGAATTAGAAGAACATGTCTCTGTGTTTTACCTTCTAGCGCTGGATGTGGACAAGCTCAGCTTGTCTGAACATATCAAGCAAAGAAACCCATCTTAGCTTCTAAAAAATATCAGAAGAACTACACAGAATTAGCAGAACATGTTTCTTTCTCTGCGTTTCACCTGCTAGCACTGGATGTGGACAAGCTAAGCTTGTCTGAACATATCAAGCAAAGAAACCCATCTCGGCTTCTAAATAATTGCAGAAGAACTACACAGAATTGGCATAACATATCTTTGTCTGTGTGTTTTACCTTCTAGCGCTGGATGTGGACAAGCTCAGCTTGTCTGAACATATCAAGCAAAGAAACCCATCTCAGCTTCTAAATAATTGCAGAAGAACTACACGGAATTAGCAGAACATGTCTCTGTGTTTTACCTTCTAGCGCTGGATGTGGACAAGCTAAGCTTGTCTGAACATATCAAGCAATGAAACCCATCTCGGCTTCTTGTTTTGTCAGTCGGACACAAACATAAAGCACCTCCTTCGAGCCGGAGTTGAACCAGCGACCTAAGGATTTCTGACATTATGAATCTACAGTCCTCCGCTCTACCAACTGAGCTATCGAAGGGAACGCATCACTTTTGAGAACACCCAATAACAAGGACATGGACATAACCGAAACCTTTATTACACTGTGGAAATGCTTGTTTAAAACTGGTTCATTGTTGACTAAAGTCAGACTTACCTGCTTGAAATAATTGCAGAAGAACTACACAGAATTAGCAGAACATGTTTCTGTCTCTGCGTTTCACCTGCTAGCACTGGATGTGGACAAGCTAAGCTTGTCTGAACATTTCAAGCAAAGAAACCCATCTCGGCTTCTAAATAATTGCAGACGAACTACACGGAATTAGCAGAACATGTCTCTGTGTTTTACCTTCTAGCGCTGGATGTGGACAAGCTCAGCTTGTCTGAACATATCAAGCAAAGAAACCCATCTTAGCTTCTAAAAAATATCAGAAGAACTACACAGAATTAGCAGAACATGTTTCTGTCTCTGCGTTTCACCTGCTAGCACTGGATGTGGACAAGCTAAGCTTGTCTGAACATATCAAGGAATGAAACCCATCTCGGCTTCTTGTTTTGTCAGTCGGAAACAAACATAAAGCACCTCCTTCGAGCCGGAGTTGAACCAGCAACCTAAGGATTTCTGACATTATGAATCTACAGTCATCCGCTCTACCAACTGAGCTATCGAAGGGAACGCATCACTTTTGAGAACACCCAATAACAAGGACATGGACATAGCAGAAACCTTTATTACACTGTGGAAATGCTTGTTTAAAACTGGTTCATTGTTGACTAAAGTCAGACTTACCTGCTTGAAATAATTGCAGAAGAACTACACAGAATTAGAAGAACATGTCTCTGTGTTTCACCTGCTAGCGCTGGATGTGGACAAACTCAGCTTGTCTGAACATATCAAGCAAAGAAACCCATCTTAGCTTCTAAAAAATATCAGAAGAACTACACAGAATTAGCAGAACATGTTTCTGTCTCTGCGTTTCACCTGCTAGCACTGGATGTGGACAAGCTAGGCTTGTCTGAACATATCAAGCAAAGAAACCCATCTTAGCTTCTAAAAAATATCAGAAGAACTATACAAAATTAGCAGAACATGTTTCTGTCTCTGCGTTTCACCTGCTAGCACTGGATGTGGACAAGCTCAGCTTGTCTGAACATTTCAAGCAAAGAAACCCATCTCGGCTTCTAAATAATTGCAGAAGAACTACACGGAATTAGCAGAACATGTCTCTGTGTTTTACCTTCTAGCGCTGGATGTGGACAAGCTCAGCTTGTCTGAACATATCAAGCAAAGAAACCCATCTTAGCTTCTAAAAAATATCAGAAGAACTACACAGAATTAGCAGAACATGTTTCTGTCTCTGCGTTTCACCTGCTAGCACTGGATGTGGACAAGCTAAGCTTGTCTGAACATATCAAGGAATGAAACCCATCTCGGCTTCTTGTTTTGTCAGTCGGAAACAAACATAAAGCACCTCCTTCGAGCCGGAGTTGAACCAGCAACCTAAGGATTTCTGACATTATGAATCTACAGTCATCCGCTCTACCAACTGAGCTATCGAAGGGAACGCATCACTTTTGAGAACACCCAATAACAAGGACATGGACATAGCAGAAACCTTTATTACACTGTGGAAATGCTTGTTTAAAACTGGTTCATTGTTGACTAAAGTCAGACTTACCTGCTTGAAATAATTGCAGAAGAACTACACAGAATTAGAAGAACATGTCTCTGTGTTTCACCTGCTAGCGCTGGATGTGGACAAACTCAGCTTGTCTGAACATATCAAGCAAAGAAACCCATCTTAGCTTCTAAAAAATATCAGAAGAACTATACAAAATTAGCAGAACATGTTTCTGTCTCTGCGTTTCACCTGCTAGCACTGGATGTGGACAAGCTCAGCTTGTCTGAACATTTCAAGCAAAGAAACCCATCTCGGCTTCTAAATAATTGCAGAAGAACTACACGGAATTAGCAGAACATGTCTCTGTGTTTTACCTTCTAGCGCTGGATGTGGACAAGCTCAGCTTGTCTGAACATATCAAGCAAAGAAACCCATCTCGGCTTCTAAATAATTGCAGAAGAACTACACAGAATTAGCAGAACATGTTTCTGTCTCTGCGTTTCACCTGCTAGCACTGGATGTGGACAAGCTAAGCTTGTCTGAACATTTCAAGCAAAGAAACCCATCTCGGCTTCTAAATAATTGCAGACGAACTACACGGAATTAGCAGAACATGTCTCTGTGTTTTACCTTCTAGCGCTGGATGTGGACAAGCTCAGCTTGTCTGAACATATCAAGCAAAGAAACCCATCTTAGCTTTTAAAAAATATCAGAAGAACTACACAGAATTAGCAGAACATGTTTCTGTCTCTGCGTTTCACCTGCTAGCACTGGATGTGGACAAGCTAAGCTTGTCTGAACATTTCAAGCAAAGAAACCCATCTCGGCTTCTAAATAATTGCAGACGAACTACACGGAATTAGCAGAACATGTCTCTGTGTTTTACCTTCTAGAGCTGGATGTGGACAAGCTCAGCTTGTCTGAACATATCAAGCAAAGAAACCCATCTCAGCTTCTAAATAATTGCAGAAGAACTACACGGAATTAGCAGAACATGTCTCTGTGTTTTACCTTCTAGCGCTGGATGTGGACAAGCTAAGCTTGTCTGAACATATCAAGCAATGAAACCCACCTCGGCTTCTTGTTTTGTCAGTCGGAAACAAACATAAAGCACCTCCTTCGAGCCGGAGTTGAACCAGCAACCTAAGGATTTCTGACATTATGAATCTACAGTCGTCCGCTCTACCGACTGAGCTATCGAAGGGAACGCATCACTTTTGAGAACACCCAATAACAAGGACATGGACATAACAGAAACCTTTATTACACTGTGGAAATGCTTGTTTAAAACTGGTTCATTGTTGACTAAAGTCAGACTTACCTGCTTGAAATAATTGCAGAAGAACTACACAGAATTAGAAGAACATGTCTCTGTGTTTCACCTGCTAGCGCTGGATGTGGACAAGCTCAGCTTGTCTGAACATATCAAGCAAAGAAACCCATCTTAGCTTCTAAAAAATATCAGAAGAACTATACAAAATTAGCAGAACATGTTTCTGTCTCTGCGTTTCACCTGCTAGCACTGGATGTGGACAAGCTAAGCTTGTCTGAACATATCAAGCAAAGAAACCCATCTCGGCTTCTAAATAATTGCAGAAGAACTACACAGAATTGGCATAACATATCTTTGTCTGTGTGTTTTACCTTCTAGCGCTGGATGTGGACAAGCTAAGCTTGTCTGAACATTTCAAGCAAAGAAACCCATCTCGGCTTCTAAATAATTGCAGAAGAACTACACAAAATGAGCAGAACATGTCTTTCTCTGCATTTCACCTGCTAGCGCTGGATGTGAATCTACAGTCCTCCGCTCTACCAACTGAGCTATCGAAGGGAACGCATCACTTTTGAGAACACCCAATAACAAGGACATGGACATAATAGAAACCTTTATTACACTGTGGAAATGCTTGTTTAAAACTGGTTCATTGTTGACTAAAGTCAGACTTACCTGCTTGAAATAATTGCAGAAGAACTACACAGAATTAGAAGAACATGTCTCTGTGTTTCACCTGCTAGCGCTGGATGTGGACAAGCTCAGCTTGTCTGAACATTTCAAGCAAAGAAACCCATCTCGGCTTCTAAATAATTGCAGACGAACTACACGGAATTAGCAGAACATGTCTCTGTGTTTTTACTTCTAGCGCTGGATGTGGACAAACTCAGCTTGTCTGAACATATCAAGCAAAGAAACCCATCTTAGCTTCTAAAAATATCAGAAGAACTACACAGAATTAGCAGAACATGTTTCTGTCTCTGCGTTTCACCTGCTAGCACTGGATGTGGACAAGCTAAGCTTGTCTGAACATTTCAAGCAAAGAAACCCATCTCGGCTTCTAAATAATTGCAGACGAACTACACGGAATTAGCAGAACATGTCTCTGTGTTTTACCTTCTAGCGCTGGATGTGGACAAGCTAAGCTTGTCTGAACATATCAAGCAATGAAACCCATCTCGGCTTCTTGTTTTGTCAGTCGGACACAAACATAAAGCACCTCCTTCGAGCCGGAGTTGAACCAGCGACCTAAGGATTTCTGACATTATGAATCTACAGTCCTCCGCTCTACCAACTGAGCTATCGAAGGGAACGCATCACTTTTGAGAACACCCAATAACAAGGACATGGACATAACAGAAACCTTTATCACACTGTGGAAATGCTTGTTTAAAACTGGTCAGACTTACCTGCTTGAAATAATTGCAGAAGAACTACACGGAAATAGCAGAACATGTCTCTGCGTTTCACCTTCTAGCGCTGGATGTGGACAAGCTCAGCTTGTCTGAACATATCAAGCAAAGAAACCCATCTCGGCTTCTAAATAATTGCAGAAGAACTACACAGAATAGACATAACATATCTTTGTCTGTGTGTTTTACCTTCTAGTGCTGGATGTGGACAAGTTAATCTTGTCTGAACATTTCAAGCAAAGAAACCCATCTCGGCTTCTAAATAATTGCAGAAGATAATAAACAGGAATATTCAGTTATATGTAGCGACTTAGCAGCAACTCTGATTACAATTAAAGATACGATAATGAAATCTAGACCCGATTTACTTGTGGAAATTATGCAGGTGTTGTATAGAATTCACAAAGCAGGGTATGAGGTGGGGTTTGTGTGGGTACAGGCGCACATGTGTGTGGAGGGTAATCAGGAGGCAGATGTGGTGGCAAAGAAGGCCGTGCTGGAGGAAAGAGTTCAAATTAATTTACAATATGGGTTACCGGATTACACAGAAATAATAAATTGGTCAGTGAAAGAAATGTGGCAAAAATCATGGGAAAACGAAAGAAAGGGGAGAACATATTATTCAGAACAAAGAACTTTAGAGAAAGGAAGATGTGATTTTAGAGGTAAGATGCAGTAGTTCTGTCCAGACTGAGATTTGGGCACTGTGGGCTGGCTCTGATTGGTAAACACCCTGATGGAAAATGTGAATGTGGAGACAAGGAAACAGTGAAGCATGTATTAGTTCTTTGTAGAAAATACTCTCGCCAAAGGAGGAAATTGTTTAGAGACCTGGGAGCAATTGGAGAAACTATATTTAGCATGCGCACCCTAGTTAACTTAGATAGTTGGAACAAAATGAAGAAAGTGATCGAGCGCCTACATAAAACTGGTTTATACAAAATGATATAGGCAATTAGCGTTGAGATGTGAATAGCGAACAGAGGAGGGCAGCAATACGCCACAGATGCGTCTAGTCTGCCGGAAACAAGAACAAGAAGAAGAAGAAGCTGAAAGCGGAAGTGGAGTTTTCCGGCGTCCTTGTGTGAGAGAAGCGACTGCGGACAGACTGTGAAGATGAACAGTTACAGACACTTATTTGTAAGTCTGTTTCTACTGAAAGTGTGCGTTTCCATTGTATAATTATCATTCAACTAATTAAATATGTATATGTGTCTGGATAGCCGTGGAAAAGGAAAAGCGCGGATAGAAAGTGCGAAGCTAACGTTAGGGGTCAAAGCCGCCGGAAGAGTTAGCATTAGCTTAGCTTAGCTTAGCTTAGCTTCCGCGGTAGTTTAACGAGCACTTCTCGCCTCTAGCCGCTTGTATTCGATGTAATATGTATGTAACATTAAACGTGTTTAAAAGCGGGTTCAGTAATGCCACCCACGTCCTCGTGTGTCTGTGTGTGTGTGTGTGTGTGATGACTTTGCCGGTTTGTTGTTGTTTTGCAGGCGCTCCAGCAGGTGGCGCGGCGGACCTTCACCAGCTCCGCCCGCCGACAGGTCGACAACAAAGTCCCACAGAAACAGAAGGCGTTTCAGGTAAATCCACAAGAAACCGCTCACGTTACTACAGTATTATAAGACCCTGTTTTAAACCACGTAACGTCTCGTTTGACCTTAAGTTTTACTTTTGACCTTCAGATGTGCTGTTATGATCATGGTGTTCAAAAACTGTCCGATTTCCTGACAACCTTTTTAAAGACTATAATAATTCACATTTGTAGTTATAGCGTTTGTAATCTCATCTAGTACAGTGTCAGTGGTTTAGGTAGTCAAAGTTTTCCTTTATGTGCGAAGCTGGGATGAAATACTATGCGTGACCTCAGTGTTTCCCACAGGAGACTGGAAGAAAAGTCAGGTTCATTTTTAAATGCTTCAATCTGTTGCACTTTGAGACTGAAATTAAGAGGCTAGATCTAAGAAGAACCTTCTGTTTTTGTAAACAATTTAATCATGAACACATTCAGGATTTCCCTCGGTTTCTGGAGGGGTTTAGGTGCTGCTGTTGCGGTCAAATTACTTCTTACCCCGAGGAGGTACTTTGACGTAAAACCGTCAAAATCTATTATCATCACAATATTTATAAAAAAAAAAAAACACATGCAGGATGCAGTTTTCCACATTACACTCAGTGATGTGAAACAACTATGCTCAGTGATGAAGTAATTGCAATCTCCTAAAGTACAACTTCATAAGAATCGCAAAAAAAAACATTTGGTGAAAGAGGCGAAGTCGGTGAAGGGATCAGAATTGGGATTATCCAACCAGCTGTAGGGTTTGGTATCAGTTGGATTGTATCTTTTATCTCGTCCGTACTCTTATTTGCTCGGTTCTTTATCAATGCTCTTACCGGACGAGAACTCTCAGCATAGTTTTATTTCTTTTCATTCAGCTAAGGTAAAAACACTTTTGGTGCCTAAGAACAGGATTTGTAAACGAGTACTGATTTACACATCGCTGAACTTCAGTGGTGCCCCGCCACCTTTGTGGTTATGAGAAGTGTAAAAATATATTCGGTTCGTAATGAGACTTGGCCCTTCACAGTCAATTAATTCAATTAGGCAATTAATGGGAAACGCTCGACTCGGCTCAATTATTCAATTTTCTCCGGTTTTATTGCTATGATACAAAGTTGTAGTTCTTTTTTTGTCTGAATAAATTATTCTTAGCAAGTTGGTTTAAAAAACAACAACAAAAAGCTAATTAAGTATTTTGTTACGTATAAGTGGTTTGATCTCATGTAAAGTGATTAACATCATTTATATCCGCCTCAGAGGATATCCTTATTAATATGAGGTCACTCTGTGATTCTGTCATAGTTTCCTTTTGCAAAACATTAAACATCATCTTGTTACCCGTTATCCGGCAGGAGGTTACAGCTTCAAAGCGAGTTTGTGATCTCACAGTTCTCTTTGCCCTGAGTGATAGTTAGTTTACCCAGAATGAAACCAATGTCTAAACCCAAAATTTCCACCGACTGCACCGGTAACTGCCGGACCTGCTGCAAAACGATCTTAATGCTCATTCACTGAATAAGAAGAGAAAGACAAACATTTCATTACCATTCTGGTCAGACAGCAGACGTCTGTGAGATCACAAAAACATCTTAAAAGATCTAAAACCGATGCTGGACAGCAGGAAAAAAAAATAAATGACGCTGTGATATTTCTCAGTAGGTAACAAAATCACAAGGTCACAGACGGAGTGCAGAGGTCTCAAATAAGGGTATTATATGCTATATGAAGCTGTAGTGAGTCGTCCAAATCCTTTTTAGTCCGTGTTTTCAGGGTTAAACTTGAGAAACTGTTCACTGCTGCCACAGAATGACTAAGCATTACCCTCATGCATGTAAGAGTTATGAGAAATGTTGCTGCTTGCGGCCTCTGAAAATGTAAACAAAGGTTTTCATAAACACAGAGAATAGATAAGAACATAAGCTAAGAATCTTGAAAGGCTTAAAGCAGACCTGTTTAATGAGGTCAGATACTTCCTCCCTCTGTGGCAGTTCAGTCTCGTTTGGAGAAATCAAACCTTGAAAATATGAGGCAAAAAAAATCTGACCATGTTACATAAACTCCAGTTCTCTATATGAGAACTTCAGGAATATACATGATTTTATATTACAGATGCTGAATGGTGCGTATTTTCATTTCTTTAGCAGTGGTTCTTCTCATGAAGCCATGAAACTTCTGTCATTGTAGCTCCAAAGATAAGTAGCTGGTATCTAACAAGTGAAGTACTAATGATGCATGTTGGACCTGCAGTGAGTTAAATACCTACACGCAGTACTTGTTGAGCTTCACTGATGTCGAGCAAGGCCGGGGAGTAGATTATAGTGTCTGCTGCTGCTGCTTTCACAGCTCAGGCAGCCAAACGTCGCCCCTGCTAGTGTGAAAATGAAGAACTTGGTGATTTAACAAGCTGCCCAGGTGTCTTGTAGACTAAACAAACTAGTTTTATGGCTGGTTTGTTCTCCTGCGCTGGTGATGGCCGCTGAAATATGCTTTTTACAACCCGCAATGATTGAATCCAGTCTGCATGATGAGCTGTAGACCTTTTGATGCCTGATGGGTCATCGCACCCTGAAGAGCTCTGACTCTCTAAACAGTCCCTTTAAGTCTCTAATGGGGACTCTGCTCAAACATGTGCTGGTTCATCATGTTAACTGTGAGGATACGTTGCTTTTCTTTGTCATTTATGAGTAAATGAAGAGTCTTTGGGTTTTGGACTCTTGGTTTCACAAAGGGCACTTTGGGCTCTGGTAATACATTTTATAGACTAACTGATTTAAAAATAATAATAATAATAATCTGCACACTGATGGACAATAAAATATAATTGGTAATTGCAGCCTTAATGCAAATTTCCAAAAGGCCAGTCTGGTTGTTTTACTAGATTATTGTGGGTGAAAATGATCATGATAGCAGCCAATGCCAATATTTAGAAGAAGTTAAATAAATTGGACACTCAGACTTGCAGTCTAACTGAATTACTGTGAAGAACAAGCTAAAGGAGAGGAAATCAGTTGTAAATAAGGTTGGTCTCAGTAATCTGAGTTTCTTAATAATCTGAATTGTTTTCCCATCTAGGAGGACAATTGTACGTGAAAGGATTTTGTTTTCAGCTCTCCTCCATCGACATAACATTTAAAGAGACGACTGAACTGGTCTTTTGCTGAGATTTGACGAGAAGGAAAATATAGAATATCTCCAGATGTGTCTCTTTAAAATAAAGTAGTGTAGCAAATAACTTTCCTGTTGACTACGGCTAGAACAAGTAGTGTTTCTTTAAAAGCCAGGCTTAAACGTGAGCTTGAAAAGGTCTTCAGGTAAGTTTAGTGGTGACCCCTTTTTAGCAGCTTGTTCGATGTCTCCAGTAGAAGTTTGTACAATAAACAAACATACAGTAGAAGAAGAAAAGCCTGGGACTGATTTGTTTTGTTTTTTTTATGACCCAGGTGTAAAAATCCAGTCATCTTGCAGAGGTGTCGCTCATTGTACCAGTGATTCAATGCCGTTTGTTGCCGTTCTAAGTTTTCTATCATTTTCTCGCCCGCAGGAGGATAACGGGATGCCAGTTCACTTAAAAGGAGGCACCGTCGACGCTCTGTTGTACAGAACAACGATGACCCTCACTGTCCTGGGTGAGAAGATCCCCATCTGCTTTAAACTTCCTGCAGATTTATTTCTCTAAAAGTTGAGCTTGCAACAATTTGCCTTACACCAAAACAGCATGAGAAAAGTAGATAAGGTAACGGGACCTTCTGAGGTGATTACAGCCAGCGGCCTGCTTACTTTAGTTAAACAAAACCTAAATAACCCCAATAAACACTCAAGCTGCAACTGTATACATTACATTAACGAGAAAAAGTCCATATGAAGGGTTCAACAGCGTGTATCTAGAGATAAATCAGGATTATACACACTCGCTCGGCCGCACTGCGACACACCAAACAAACATTGCAAACAATGTTCATTCAAATAACTTAAATGGTCCGGATTCAAATAGATGTCCTCCTCGGTAAGAAAAAAAAGATACCAGGTGAAGCGTGGTGAGACCCCGCAGTCAATAATATAAACAGCTAACTTACGCAACCTCGCCACAGTCTGTTTAGGCGATGGGATGATGCAGAAAAGTCCCAACATAATCCACCAAAAAGCGTTATTCCTTGGTTGAGTTCATCTGGCAATCCTGTAACACAGAACCCACTAAACTTCCGACCAATTCACCTGTTGCAGCTACGTAAAGGAAAGTCCATATAACAATGATGCTTAATGATCCGGTGTTGAAGAACTATTGTGAGGCAGGATCAGGTGCGACGAAGGCGTTTCGCAGACTGATGAAGACTTAATTTAGCAAGGTTTAATGAGACTTGGACAAGGACATACAGAGCCAGCATACCAACACCAACTCTCAAGAATACTTCCTCTCTGGAGATATTTATCCGTCTTTGATCTACAGAGTTTAACTAAGTGTCTGAATAAGGTTCATGTTCACCCTCTATCCATGTGTGAAGACTCTGTTGGTTCAAATCAAGACACGTTGTGTGTCCTTCATGCAACACTTTCTACATAGTGCCAGTCTGTCTGATTTTTATATTCCAATGCTGTGTCAGGTTGGAATCTATGACTCTCCATGAGTTGTACTCTAATCTGCGGAGCCAGTACGTTCTTGTAAACATTCTCCTAAGATTCCCAGAGAATATCTGCCAACCCTTTATCAGTCTAAATGTCTCCCTAACAAGGACAGTTACATGAGAGAATGAACTAGAGCTGGAAGGTCAGTGAACACTTATAGGGTCGCTAACGACTCCAAGATAGACCTGTCTTACATCATTTAAGAAATATCTTTAGATCCGTCGTCTCTGCTTTTGTTGCTGCACAGTTGTTGTTTAATCTAACTGTTCTACATCATGTCCCGCTAACCGGCCTTGTTTTTCCTTTCAGGAGCTGCGTATGTTGTGTATGAACTGGTGAAGGCAGCGTTCCCTCAGAAGAAATAACGACTCCGCTGCTTCAGCCGTTTACTTCCACTTTAAAAACAGGCCAGCCGCTCTGTTGTTGTATAGAAAGATGATGATCCTCCGTCTGTGCCGGGCTGCGTGTTTCCTGTCATGGTGGGATGTTGTTTCACGTTCATGGGATCAATATTTATTTCTTGTAATCTCTCTGATGACATCAATTAAAAAAAAATGCCTCTCATGACTAAAACCTGTTGATGAGTGTTTCTTTGATTTCTTAAATACAGCACAGGCTCTTGTCGATGCTTTCGTCCAGGCAGTAGGTCTCGTAGATGCGCAGCCCCTCGCCATGTAGACGCTGTGGCTCGGAGTCACTCGGCTCCGGACTCAGGGTGTTATCGTTGAATTCCTCTGGAGGAAACAACAAAAGGGTTTAAACAGGCAGACTGAAAGCGAGGTCACGGGTCCTTTGACATATTTTATGTTGCAGGGTCAAATTGTTATTGATGCTTTTAAATATTTCACTAAAAAAAAAAAGACTCATGCATGTCAGACATGTTTCCAATAACTAAACTTGACCTTACTTGAGTCTGTCTTGAAGCTTGCATAGCTACTTTCAAAGTTTTAGTGCATACATTTAGCTCGACCTTGAAAATTTAAAAGTTATTTTAAATGATTTATAAATTGATTTCCAGGAACATTTGACACCTGCTGTACTCTGTTGATGCTCTGATCCCTTGGAAATTTGTCTTGTTTTAAGACTTTGTATTTGGCTCAAACACCTTTTATTACACTCAGTATCCAGTTTATCAGGCACACCTAGCAAATACTAATAATATTCAGTCTACTACAACATCCCTGCAGTAAATCCTCCCCTCATGAAGCTTATGATGTTCAGTTTTGGTGCAACTGTATGATCATTACAGAAGATCCAGTATTCATCCTGTGTACTAATACTTACCAGATACCTAAATGTAAAATACACTATAAAAGTTGAAGTCTGGCATTGAAAATGTTAAGTAACAGTACTAAGTAGTAAAAGCATTAAATGTCACAGTATTTTCTCTTGTAGTTGGTTGAGGCTATGCTAATTATTTCACATTGGCAGCACTTAATGATCATTTTCATTATGTGTCTTGTTGTAAAGTAAACTAGTAATTACATCTGTCAGGTTAATGTAGTGAAGAAAAAAGATCAACATTTCTTCTTTTTTGTAGTGTAGTTGAAGGAAAAAAAAAACTCAAGTAAGAGATCTCAAATATGTTCCTGTACAGTACTTTAGTAAATGTACTTAGTTACTTTGCACCGCTGGTGGTTTGTGCTGCTGTTGAACTTTACAGGTGTTTCTATTATCTTCAGTATTCTTCAGTATTTCCTCACTATGGCCACTGTGTGGATACTGTAACTCTAAATTAAGGGAGAAAATGTAAATACTAGGAATGTAATTTTGAACACAGACAAACCTTCACAGGGAGTGCTGTGTAGAAATAAGCTTTCGCCAACAGTTATGCATTTGTTGATTCATGATAAATTTAACAGTCAATGCCTTGCCTCACATGAGAAGATTTTTTATATATTGCTTCAAGTAAATGTTTCAAAATCTTTGTACAAATCAGGAAACTGCATATTTTTGGTAGTAACACTGTGTGTTTTCTGTCACTAGAGGGCGATGTTACAAAGAAATCAGCTGGTACTCTGGGCAGGTCTCTGAATGACATCTTCATGTTCAGGGATTAATGCTCTTTAACATTTAGGATAGTCCTAAACCTGTCCATATGTAAATAACCACATCCTCTAACGACCTTCTGTTTCTTGTTTTCAAGCTTAAAAACAAACCTAAAACATCCCGAATAGGAATGTCTCATTTAGCAAATACCTCATGTTCATCTTCAGTCTTGGGTGGAATCTCTCTGCTGTCTGTTTTAATTTAACTCGAGAGTGTAGAAGGAGACAGCCCCGGGCCTGTTCTACTATCAGTCCACACCCAGCACAGAGAAAGATTAACACTTTAAAGTAACCAGATGAGCTGAAGAGCCTCCATCTACACGGATCAGCACTCAGGAATCTGCTGCGTAAGCAAAGGCGAAGCAAAGTGGACGGTGCTGAAAACCAGGAGGGGACGGTCCAAGAAACCTGCCAACTGAGAAAAAAAAGTCATTTGATGATTTTGGCAACATTTATGTGAAATTTAATTGATAACCTTCAGAGTTAGTCGGAGACAGAGCAAGCTGAAGGGCAGCAGAGGGCCATAAGGGGGCGCTGTCATCATTTAACTATTTAAATGTTCTGGTTTTGATGACTAATAAAAAAGTCAGATTGTATAGGAGTAATGAGAAAATGTTGCTACTTCTCAGCTGATTAATTACCTCAGTAAACACTTTCCTGATGAGTTTATGGTCTCAGTCGCTAGTTTCAAGTCTTCTTCAACACAGCCTGATGTTCATTTAGTAAATTATGGTCCCATTTAGAGGACAGCGACCAGGAAGCAGGGAGGCTTTAGGGCGGGACTACTTGTGATTGACAGGTCACTACAACCAACCTGTCAATCAGGATAGAGATTTGGTTATACTAAAAGACACTCTCAGAAGTTGGCGGTTCATTTTTTCTGGAAAGTACATTTTAAACCTGTTTTTCGTTAGTCAAAATAAGCATCCCTGTTAACATCAGTCAATGTTAATTACGGATGCACCTTTTGTACCAAGCTAGCTACCTCCACCCTCTGGTCCTAATATGGCCACATCAGGTTCCAAAAATCAAGATGGCGACGGTCAAAATACCAAACTCGAGTCTCAAAACGGTAGTCCACAAACCAATGAGTGACATCA
>NW_024042008.1:0-16982 GCF_014851395.1 Micropterus salmoides | reverse complement strand
TAGCTGTTGGATTCCGTCCCAAACGCTGCGAGAGGGACAGCATCCAACAGCTCGTTCAAAGTGTCAAAAACCCACTCCTTGCCAAGCCGGCTTCGCTAGATGTCCTTGCAAGCCGGCTTGCTAGATGTCCTTGCCAAGCCGGCTTCGCTAGACCGGTCACGGCCCGTCCTTACCAAGCCGGCTTCGCTAGATGTCCTTGCCAAGCCGGCTTCGCTAGATGTCCTTGCAAAGCCGGCTTGGCTAGATGTCCTTGCCAAGCCGGCTTCGCTAGACCGGTCATGGCCCGCTCCTTGCCAAGCCGGCTTCGCTAGATGTCCTTGCCAAGCCGGCTTCGCTAGATGTCCTTGCAAAGCGGCTTCGCTAGATGTCCTTGCCAAGCCGGCCTCGCTAGACCGGTCACGGCCCGCTCCTTGCCAAGCCGGCTTCGCTAGATGTCCTTGCAAAGCCGGCTTTGCTAGATGCCCTTGCCAAGCCGGCCTCGCTAGACCGGTCACGGCCCGCTCCTTGCCAAGCCGGCTTCGCTAGATGACCTTGCCAAGCCGGCTTGCTAGATGTCCTTGCCAAGCCGGCTTTACAAGGAAGCCCATTTTCACACTTTGAATCTAGCTGTTGGATTCCGTCCCAAACGCTGCGAGAGGGACAGCATCCAACAGCTCGTTTCAAAGTGTCAACTCGGCTTTCCTTGCGAAGCCGGCTTCGCTAGACCGGTCACGGCCCGCTCCTTGCCAAGCCGGCTTCACTAGATCCCATTGCCTTTACATTGCCTGGCCTCTCAACCTTGCCCGCCTTTTGGGGCGCTTCCCGCGGTCTCAGCCGGCCGACCGGGCGTCCGTGCGTCCGGCTGGGCGCCTGCTACCGCGCCGCGCCAGCCCCGGGGCCGCGGGACCTCGTCTGGCGGAAAAGGCCTCGGAAAAGGTGTCCAAAAGGCCCCATTGACTTAACATTGCCTAACCTCCCAACTTTGGCCTCGGCTCCGGGGCGGTCCCGGCGCTCCCGGGGGGCCGACCCGGGCGTCCGCGCGTCCGGCTCGGCACCCGCTGTCTGGCCGGGCCGGCCCCGGGGCCGTCGAGCCTCGCCTCGCCAAACGGGCCCCGGAAAAGGTGTCCGGGAGGCCTCTGTTGACTTAACATGGGCTCGACCCTGTGACCCCTGAGCTTGCCGAGCCGGCTTGGCTAGATGATCTTGCCAAGCCGGCTTTACAAGGGGAGTCACGGCCCTGTCCTTGCCAAGCCGGCTTTGCTAGATGAGCACAAGGATCATCACCTGATGATCGTCAAGTAGGCCTGGATTAATAGGACAGGAAGATAGGAAAATTCATCGTAAGACATCCAAGTAGGATGCAGACATTAAAGGATTCGTGAAGTCCAATTTTTTGAACAAATGCAAAGGTAATGCACTTTGGTTTTTTACCATGGGAAATGTAGGAAAATGCTTAAAACCTCAAACAAGGAGCGAGTGTTTTTGCCTTTCTGGGGTCTCTGGAGGCGCATCACAGGACCGTGCACCAGACTGGCTAACGCAGAGCTTTGTAAGTCGTTGGCCAGCTCTTTTTCCCCTCTCCCTAACCAGCCAGTGCCGTGTGTGTCATTCTGGAGCTTTCCCTGGTGAGTGAGGACATCCTTACCTAGCTGCAACACCTAAACTTAACATCAGTGATTATTGTGACCCACTGGAAATTAAAAATTCTCAAGCAGGAGAAGGCTAAGAAGTGAATTGGATTTTAATCGTCAGACACCCAAATAGGGTGCAGATTACAAAATTAGCAGATATTATTCTGATTAGAGGCCTCAAGCTGAAGAGAACAACAAGAAAACACTTACCTCAAGCTAGAAAAAAGGAAAATACTTACCGTTTTTGAACCAAATTAAAGGGAAACCTAAGGAAAAGGACATTTAAAAGATACCACTCTGTCATGCCTGATGAAGGACAAGCCGCCCTCCGAAACGTTGCAACAGGGCAGAGTGAAGCAGGGCCAAGTCGGCCTGAATTAAGGATAAAAAAATCAACAGCTACAGGACCCGTGGAGTCCAATGAACCAGCGCAGAGGTAATGCACTTTTGTGTCTGTTATAAGGGAAAATGTGGAGTTTGGAGGTGCTTTTCACTTTCTGGGGACTCTGAAGGCACATCACAGGACCGTGCACCAGTCTGGCTAACACTCGTTAGCCGGGACTTTTCCCCTCCTCCTAACCAGCCAGTGCCGTGTGTGTCATTCTGGAGCTTTCCCTGGAGAGTGAGGACATCCTTACCTAGCTGCAACCCCTAAACTTAACATCAGTAATTATTGTGACCCACTGGAAATATAAAATTGAAACCTCAAGCAAGAGAAGACTAAGAAATTGGATTTTAATCGTCAGACACCCAAATAGGGTGCAGATTACAAAATTAGCAGATATTATTCTGATTACAAGCCTCAAGCGGAAGAGAAGGACAAGAAAACACTTACCTCAAGCTGGAAAAAAGGAAAATACTTACCGTTTTTGAACCAAATTAAAGGGAAACCTAAGGAAAAGGACATTTAAAGATACCACTCTGTTATGCCTGATGAAGGACAAGCCGCCCTCCGAAACGTTGCAACAAGGCAGAGTGAAGCAGGACCAAGTCGGCCTGAATTAAGGATAAAAGAATCAACAACTACAGCTCACTTACCGGTCACGGCCCGCTCCTTGCCAAGCCGGCTTCGCTAGATGTCCTTGCCAAGCCGGCTTCGCTAGATGTCCTTGCCAAGCCGGCTTTACAAGGAAGCCCATTTTCACACTTTGAATCTAGCTGTTGGATTCCGTCCCAAACGCTGCGAGAGGGACAGCATCCAACAGCTCGTTTCAAAGTGTCAAAAACCCACTCCTTGCGAAGCCGGCTTCGCTAGATGACCTTGCCAAGCCGGCTTCGCTAGATGACCTTGCCAAGCCGGCTTCGCTAGACCGGTCACGGCCCTGTCCTTACCAAGCCGGCTTCGCTAGATGACCTTGCGAAGCCGGCTTCGCTAGACCGGTCACGGCCCTGTCCTTACCAAGCCGGCTTCGCTAGATGTCCTTGCCAAGCCGGCTTCGCTAGACCGGTCACGGCCCTGTCCTTGCCAAGCCGGCTTCGCTAGATGACCTTGCCAAGCCGGCCTCGCTAGACCGGTCACGGAACACTCCTTGCAAAGCTGGCTTTGCTAGGTGAGCACAAGGATCATCACCTGATGATCGTGGCTATAACCCCCTTACCTACTTCCTTAACCAGCCTCTGGCGATGTACATTTTCAAAGTGTCAAAAACCCACTCCTTGCGAAGCCGGCTTCGCTAGATGACCTTGCCAAGCCGGCTTCGCTAGATGTCCTTGCCAAGCCGGCTTTACAAGGCCCACCCGGGGGAGCCGCCCATCGCCCCCCAGAAAGGGGCTCACCTTCCCGGGTAAACATTCAGCAAAAAGGGCCCACCTCCGGGCACCTTGACCTCCGGTCGAACCTGGGCACCCACACTTAAGCCCCCCCTGTGGCCACGCAAAGCCGCGCGCCCAAGGCGGCCGTGCCCCTGGTACTCCGTTTCGCTAGATGTCCTTGCCAAGCCGGCTTCGCTAGATGTCCTTGCCAAGCCGGCTTGGCTAGATGTCCTTGCCAAGCCGGCTTCGCTAGACCGGTCACGGCCCGCTCCTTGCCAAGCCGGCTTCGCTAGATGTCCTTGCCAAGCCGGCTTCGCTAGATGTCCTTGCAAAGCCGGCTTGGCTAGATGTCCTTGCCAAGCCGGCTTCGCTAGACCGGTCATGGCCCGCTCCTTGCCAAGCCGGCTTCGCTAGATGTCCTTGCCAAGCCGGCTTCGCTAGATGTCCTTGCAAAGCCGGCTTCGCTAGATGTCCTTGCCAAGCCGGCCTCGCTAGACCGGTCACGGCCCGCTCCTTGCCAAGCCGGCTTCGCTAGATGTCCTTGCAAAGCCGGCTTTGCTAGATGCCCTTGCCAAGCCGGCCTCGCTAGACCGGTCACGGCCCGCTCCTTGCCAAGCCGGCTTCGCTAGATGACCTTGCCAAGCCGGCTTTGCTAGATGTCCTTGCCAAGCCGGCTTTACAAGGAAGCCCATTTTCACACTTTGAATCTAGCTGTTGGATTCCGTCCCAAACGCTGCGAGAGGGACAGCATCCAACAGCTCGTTTCAAAGTGTCAACTCGGCTTTCCTTGCGAAGCCGGCTTCGCTAGACCGGTCACGGCCCGCTCCTTGCCAAGCCGGCTTCACTAGATCCCATTGCCTTTACATTGCCTGGCCTCTCAACCTTGCCCCGCCTTTTGGGGCGCTTCCCGCGGTCTCAGCCGGCCGACCCGGGCGTCCGTGCGTCCGGCTGGGCGCCTGCTACCGCGCCGCGCCAGCCCCGGGGCCGCGGGACCTCGTCTGGCGGAAAAGGCCTCGGAAAAGGTGTCCAAAAGGCCCCCATTGACTTAACATTGCCTAACCTCCCAACTTTGGCCTCGGCTCCGGGGCGGTCCCGGCGCTCCCGGGGGGCCGACCCGGGCGTCCGCGCGTCCGGCTCGGCACCCGCTGTCTGGCCGGGCCGGCCCCGGGGCCGTCGAGCCTCGCCTCGCCAAACGGGCCCCGGAAAAGGTGTCCGGGAGGCCTCTGTTGACTTAACATGGGCTCGACCCCTGTGACCCCTGAGCTTGCCGAGCCGGCTTGGCTAGATGATCTTGCCAAGCCGGCTTTACAAGGGGAGTCACGGCCCTGTCCTTGCCAAGCCGGCTTTGCTAGATGAGCACAAGGATCATCACCTGATGATCGTCAAGTAGGCCTGGATTAATAGGACAGGAAGATAGGAAAATTCATCGTAAGACATCCAAGTAGGATGCAGACATTAAAGGATTCGTGAAGTCCAATTTTTTGAACAAATGCAAAGGTAATGCACTTTGGTTTTTTACCATGGGAAATGTAGGAAAATGCTTAAAACCTCAAACAAGGAGCGAGTGTTTTTGCCTTTCTGGGGTCTCTGGAGGCGCATCACAGGACCGTGCACCAGACTGGCTAACGCAGAGCTTTGTAAGTCGTTGGCCAGCTCTTTTTCCCCTCTCCCTAACCAGCCAGTGCCGTGTGTGTCATTCTGGAGCTTTCCCTGGTGAGTGAGGACATCCTTACCTAGCTGCAACACCTAAACTTAACATCAGTGATTATTGTGACCCACTGGAAATTAAAAATTCTCAAGCAGGAGAAGGCTAAGAAGTGAATTGGATTTTAATCGTCAGACACCCAAATAGGGTGCAGATTACAAAATTAGCAGATATTATTCTGATTAGAGGCCTCAAGCTGAAGAGAACAACAAGAAAACACTTACCTCAAGCTAGAAAAAAGGAAAATACTTACCGTTTTTGAACCAAATTAAAGGGAAACCTAAGGAAAAGGACATTTAAAAGATACCACTCTGTCATGCCTGATGAAGGACAAGCCGCCCTCCGAAACGTTGCAACAGGGCAGAGTGAAGCAGGGCCAAGTCGGCCTGAATTAAGGATAAAAAAATCAACAGCTACAGGACCCGTGGAGTCCAATTTTTTGAACCAGCGCAGAGGTAATGCACTTTTGTGTCTGTTATAAGGGAAAATGTGGAGTTTGGAGGTGCTTTTCACTTTCTGGGGACTCTGAAGGCACATCACAGGACCGTGCACCAGTCTGGCTAACACTCGTTAGCCGGGACTTTTCCCCTCCTCCTAACCAGCCAGTGCCGTGTGTGTCATTCTGGAGCTTTCCCTGGAGAGTGAGGACATCCTTACCTAGCTGCAACCCCTAAACTTAACATCAGTAATTATTGTGACCCACTGGAAATATAAAATTGAAACCTCAAGCAAGAGAAGACTAAGAAATTGGATTTTAATCGTCAGACACCCAAATAGGGTGCAGATTACAAAATTAGCAGATATTATTCTGATTACAAGCCTCAAGCGGAAGAGAAGGACAAGAAAACACTTACCTCAAGCTGGAAAAAAGGAAAATACTTACCGTTTTTGAACCAAATTAAAGGGAAACCTAAGGAAAAGGACATTTAAAGATACCACTCTGTTATGCCTGATGAAGGACAAGCCGCCCTCCGAAACGTTGCAACAAGGCAGAGTGAAGCAGGACCAAGTCGGCCTGAATTAAGGATAAAAGAATCAACAACTACAGCTCACTTACCGGTCACGGCCCGCTCCTTGCCAAGCCGGCTTCGCTAGATGTCCTTGCCAAGCCGGCTTCGCTAGATGTCCTTGCCAAGCCGGCTTTACAAGGAAGCCCATTTTCACACTTTGAATCTAGCTGTTGGATTCCGTCCCAAACGCTGCGAGAGGGACAGCATCCAACAGCTCGTTTCAAAGTGTCAAAAACCCACTCCTTGCGAAGCCGGCTTCGCTAGATGACCTTGCCAAGCCGGCTTCGCTAGATGACCTTGCCAAGCCGGCTTCGCTAGACCGGTCACGGCCCTGTCCTTACCAAGCCGGCTTCGCTAGATGACCTTGCGAAGCCGGCTTCGCTAGACCGGTCACGGCCCTGTCCTTACCAAGCCGGCTTCGCTAGATGTCCTTGCCAAGCCGGCTTCGCTAGACCGGTCACGGCCCTGTCCTTGCCAAGCCGGCTTCGCTAGATGACCTTGCCAAGCCGGCCTCGCTAGACCGGTCACGGAACACTCCTTGCAAAGCTGGCTTTGCTAGGTGAGCACAAGGATCATCACCTGATGATCGTGGCTATAACCCCCTTACCTACTTCCTTAACCAGCCTCTGGCGATGTACATTTTCAAAGTGTCAAAAACCCACTCCTTGCGAAGCCGGCTTCGCTAGATGACCTTGCCAAGCCGGCTTCGCTAGATGTCCTTGCCAAGCCGGCTTTACAAGGCCCACCCCGGGGGAGCCGCCCATCGCCCCCCAGAAAGGGGCTCACCTTCCCGGGTAAACATTCAGCAAAAAGGGCCCACCTCCGGGCACCTTGACCTCCGGTCGAACCTGGGCACCCACACTTAAGCCCCCCCTGTGGCCACGCAAAGCCGCGCGCCCAAGGCGGCCGTGCCCCTGGTACTCCGTTTCGCTAGATGTCCTTGCCAAGCCGGCTTCGCTAGATGTCCTTGCCAAGCCGGCTTGGCTAGATGTCCTTGCCAAGCCGGCTTCGCTAGACCGGTCACGGCCCGCTCCTTGCCAAGCCGGCTTCGCTAGATGTCCTTGCCAAGCCGGCTTCGCTAGATGTCCTTGCAAAGCCGGCTTGCTAGATGTCCTTGCCAAGCCGGCTTCGCTAGACCGGTCATGGCCCGCTCCTTGCCAAGCCGGCTTCGCTAGATGTCCTTGCCAAGCCGGCTTCGCTAGATGTCCTTGCAAAGCCGGCTTCGCTAGATGTCCTTGCCAAGCCGGCCTCGCTAGACCGGTCACGGCCCGCTCCTTGCCAAGCCGGCTTCGCTAGATGTCCTTGCAAAGCCGGCTTTGCTAGATGCCCTTGCCAAGCCGGCCTCGCTAGACCGGTCACGGCCCGCTCCTTGCCAAGCCGGCTTCGCTAGATGACCTTGCCAAGCCGGCTTTGCTAGATGTCCTTGCCAAGCCGGCTTTACAAGGAAGCCCATTTTCACACTTTGAATCTAGCTGTTGGATTCCGTCCCAAACGCTGCGAGAGGGACAGCATCCAACAGCTCGTTTCAAAGTGTCAACTCGGCTTTCCTTGCGAAGCCGGCTTCGCTAGACCGGTCACGGCCCGCTCCTTGCCAAGCCGGCTTCACTAGATCCCATTGCCTTTACATTGCCTGGCCTCTCAACCTTGCCCCGCCTTTTGGGGCGCTTCCCGCGGTCTCAGCCGGCCGACCCGGGCGTCCGTGCGTCCGGCTGGGCGCCTGCTACCGCGCCGCGCCAGCCCCGGGGCCGCGGGACCTCGTCTGGCGGAAAAGGCCTCGGAAAAGGTGTCCAAAAGGCCCCCATTGACTTAACATTGCCTAACCTCCCAACTTTGGCCTCGGCTCCGGGGCGGTCCCGGCGCTCCGGGGGGCCGACCCGGGCGTCCGCGCGTCCGGCTCGGCACCCGCTGTCTGGCCGGGCCGGCCCCGGGGCCGTCGAGCCTCGCCTCGCCAAACGGGCCCCGGAAAAGGTGTCCGGGAGGCCTCTGTTGACTTAACATGGGCTCGACCCCTGTGACCCCTGAGCTTGCCGAGCCGGCTTGGCTAGATGATCTTGCCAAGCCGGCTTTACAAGGGGAGTCACGGCCCTGTCCTTGCCAAGCCGGCTTTGCTAGATGAGCACAAGGATCATCACCTGATGATCGTCAAGTAGGCCTGGATTAATAGGACAGGAAGATAGGAAAATTCATCGTAAGACATCCAAGTAGGATGCAGACATTAAAGGATTCGTGAAGTCCAATTTTTGAACAAATGCAAAGGTAATGCACTTTGGTTTTTTACCATGGGAAATGTAGGAAAATGCTTAAAACCTCAAACAAGGAGCGAGTGTTTTTGCCTTTCTGGGGTCTCTGGAGGCGCATCACAGGACCGTGCACCAGACTGGCTAACGCAGAGCTTTGTAAGTCGTTGGCCAGCTCTTTTTTCCCCTCTCCCTAACCAGCCAGTGCCGTGTGTGTCATTCTGGAGCTTTCCCTGGTGAGTGAGGACATCCTTACCTAGCTGCAACACCTAAACTTAACATCAGTGATTATTGTGACCCACTGGAAATTAAAAATTCTCAAGCAGGAGAAGGCTAAGAAGTGAATTGGATTTTAATCGTCAGACACCCAAATAGGGTGCAGATTACAAAATTAGCAGATATTATTCTGATTAGAGGCCTCAAGCTGAAGAGAACAACAAGAAAACACTTACCTCAAGCTAGAAAAAAGGAAAATACTTACCGTTTTTGAACCAAATTAAAGGGAAACCTAAGGAAAAGGACATTTAAAAGATACCACTCTGTCATGCCTGATGAAGGACAAGCCGCCCTCCGAAACGTTGCAACAGGGCAGAGTGAAGCAGGGCCAAGTCGGCCTGAATTAAGGATAAAAAAATCAACAGCTACAGGACCCGTGGAGTCCAATTTTTTGAACCAGCGCAGAGGTAATGCACTTTTGTGTCTGTTATAAGGGAAAATGTGGAGTTTGGAGGTGCTTTTCACTTTCTGGGGACTCTGAAGGCACATCACAGGACCGTGCACCAGTCTGGCTAACACTCGTTAGCCGGGACTTTTCCCCTCCTCCTAACCAGCCAGTGCCGTGTGTGTCATTCTGGAGCTTTCCCTGGAGAGTGAGGACATCCTTACCTAGCTGCAACCCCTAAACTTAACATCAGTAATTATTGTGACCCACTGGAAATATAAAATTGAAACCTCAAGCAAGAGAAGACTAAGAAATTGGATTTTAATCGTCAGACACCCAAATAGGGTGCAGATTACAAAATTAGCAGATATTATTCTGATTACAAGCCTCAAGCGGAAGAGAAGGACAAGAAAACACTTACCTCAAGCTGGAAAAAAGGAAAATACTTACCGTTTTTGAACCAAATTAAAGGGAAACCTAAGGAAAAGGACATTTAAAGATACCACTCTGTTATGCCTGATGAAGGACAAGCCGCCCTCCGAAACGTTGCAACAAGGCAGAGTGAAGCAGGACCAAGTCGGCCTGAATTAAGGATAAAAGAATCAACAACTACAGCTCACTTACCGGTCACGGCCCGCTCCTTGCCAAGCCGGCTTCGCTAGATGTCCTTGCCAAGCCGGCTTCGCTAGATGTCCTTGCCAAGCCGGCTTTACAAGGAAGCCCATTTTCACACTTTGAATCTAGCTGTTGGATTCCGTCCCAAACGCTGCGAGAGGGACAGCATCCAACAGCTCGTTTCAAAGTGTCAAAAACCCACTCCTTGCGAAGCCGGCTTCGCTAGATGACCTTGCCAAGCCGGCTTCGCTAGATGACCTTGCCAAGCCGGCTTCGCTAGACCGGTCACGGCCCTGTCCTTACCAAGCCGGCTTCGCTAGATGACCTTGCGAAGCCGGCTTCGCTAGACCGGTCACGGCCCTGTCCTTACCAAGCCGGCTTCGCTAGATGTCCTTGCCAAGCCGGCTTCGCTAGACCGGTCACGGCCCTGTCCTTGCCAAGCCGGCTTCGCTAGATGACCTTGCCAAGCCGGCCTCGCTAGACCGGTCACGGAACACTCCTTGCAAAGCTGGCTTTGCTAGGTGAGCACAAGGATCATCACCTGATGATCGTGGCTATAACCCCCTTACCTACTTCCTTAACCAGCCTCTGGCGATGTACATTTTCAAAGTGTCAAAAACCCACTCCTTGCGAAGCCGGCTTCGCTAGATGACCTTGCCAAGCCGGCTTCGCTAGATGTCCTTGCCAAGCCGGCTTTACAAGGCCCACCCGGGGGAGCCGCCCATCGCCCCCCAGAAAGGGGCTCACCTTCCCGGGTAAACATTCAGCAAAAAGGGCCCACCTCCGGGCACCTTGACCTCCGGTCGAACCTGGGCACCCACACTTAAGCCCCCCCTGTGGCCACGCAAAGCCGCGCGCCCAAGGCGGCCGTGCCCCTGGTACTCCGTTTCGCTAGATGTCCTTGCCAAGCCGGCTTCGCTAGATGTCCTTGCCAAGCCGGCTTGGCTAGATGTCCTTGCCAAGCCGGCTTCGCTAGACCGGTCACGGCCCGCTCCTTGCCAAGCCGGCTTCGCTAGATGTCCTTGCCAAGCCGGCTTCGCTAGATGTCCTTGCAAAGCCGGCTTGCTAGATGTCCTTGCCAAGCCGGCTTCGCTAGACCGGTCATGGCCCGCTCCTTGCCAAGCCGGCTTCGCTAGATGTCCTTGCCAAGCCGGCTTCGCTAGATGTCCTTGCAAAGCCGGCTTCGCTAGATGTCCTTGCCAAGCCGGCCTCGCTAGACCGGTCACGGCCCGCTCCTTGCCAAGCCGGCTTCGCTAGATGTCCTTGCAAAGCCGGCTTTGCTAGATGCCCTTGCCAAGCCGGCCTCGCTAGACCGGTCACGGCCCGCTCCTTGCCAAGCCGGCTTCGCTAGATGACCTTGCCAAGCCGGCTTTGCTAGATGTCCTTGCCAAGCCGGCTTTACAAGGAAGCCCATTTTCACACTTTGAATCTAGCTGTTGGATTCCGTCCCAAACGCTGCGAGAGGGACAGCATCCAACAGCTCGTTTCAAAGTGTCAACTCGGCTTTCCTTGCGAAGCCGGCTTCGCTAGACCGGTCACGGCCCGCTCCTTGCCAAGCCGGCTTCACTAGATCCCATTGCCTTTACATTGCCTGGCCTCTCAACCTTGCCCCGCCTTTTGGGGCGCTTCCCGCGGTCTCAGCCGGCCGACCCGGGCGTCCGTGCGTCCGGCTGGGCGCCTGCTACCGCGCCGCGCCAGCCCCGGGGCCGCGGGACCTCGTCTGGCGGAAAAGGCCTCGGAAAAGGTGTCCAAAAGGCCCCCATTGACTTAACATTGCCTAACCTCCCAACTTTGGCCTCGGCTCCGGGGCGGTCCCGGCGCTCCCGGGGGGCCGACCCGGGCGTCCGCGCGTCCGGCTCGGCACCCGCTGTCTGGCCGGGCCGGCCCGGGGCCGTCGAGCCTCGCCTCGCCAAACGGGCCCCGGAAAAGGTGTCCGGGAGGCCTCTGTTGACTTAACATGGGCTCGACCCCTGTGACCCCTGAGCTTGCCGAGCCGGCTTGGCTAGATGATCTTGCCAAGCCGGCTTTACAAGGGGAGTCACGGCCCTGTCCTTGCCAAGCCGGCTTTGCTAGATGAGCACAAGGATCATCACCTGATGATCGTCAAGTAGGCCTGGATTAATAGGACAGGAAGATAGGAAAATTCATCGTAAGACATCCAAGTAGGATGCAGACATTAAAGGATTCGTGAAGTCCAATTTTTTGAACAAATGCAAAGGTAATGCACTTTGGTTTTTTACCATGGGAAATGTAGGAAAATGCTTAAAACCTCAAACAAGGAGCGAGTGTTTTTGCCTTTCTGGGGTCTCTGGAGGCGCATCACAGGACCGTGCACCAGACTGGCTAACGCAGAGCTTTGTAAGTCGTTGGCCAGCTCTTTTTTCCCCTCTCCCTAACCAGCCAGTGCCGTGTGTGTCATTCTGGAGCTTTCCCTGGTGAGTGAGGACATCCTTACCTAGCTGCAACACCTAAACTTAACATCAGTGATTATTGTGACCCACTGGAAATTAAAAATTCTCAAGCAGGAGAAGGCTAAGAAGTGAATTGGATTTTAATCGTCAGACACCCAAATAGGGTGCAGATTACAAAATTAGCAGATATTATTCTGATTAGAGGCCTCAAGCTGAAGAGAACAACAAGAAAACACTTACCTCAAGCTAGAAAAAAGGAAAATACTTACCGTTTTTGAACCAAATTAAAGGGAAACCTAAGGAAAAGGACATTTAAAAGATACCACTCTGTCATGCCTGATGAAGGACAAGCCGCCCTCCGAAACGTTGCAACAGGGCAGAGTGAAGCAGGGCCAAGTCGGCCTGAATTAAGGATAAAAAAATCAACAGCTACAGGACCCGTGGAGTCCAATTTTTTGAACCAGCGCAGAGGTAATGCACTTTTGTGTCTGTTATAAGGGAAAATGTGGAGTTTGGAGGTGCTTTTCACTTTCTGGGGACTCTGAAGGCACATCACAGGACCGTGCACCAGTCTGGCTAACACTCGTTAGCCGGGACTTTTCCCCTCCTCCTAACCAGCCAGTGCCGTGTGTGTCATTCTGGAGCTTTCCCTGGAGAGTGAGGACATCCTTACCTAGCTGCAACCCCTAAACTTAACATCAGTAATTATTGTGACCCACTGGAAATATAAAATTGAAACCTCAAGCAAGAGAAGACTAAGAAATTGGATTTTAATCGTCAGACACCCAAATAGGGTGCAGATTACAAAATTAGCAGATATTATTCTGATTACAAGCCTCAAGCGGAAGAGAAGGACAAGAAAACACTTACCTCAAGCTGGAAAAAAGGAAAATACTTACCGTTTTTGAACCAAATTAAAGGGAAACCTAAGGAAAAGGACATTTAAAGATACCACTCTGTTATGCCTGATGAAGGACAAGCCGCCCTCCGAAACGTTGCAACAAGGCAGAGTGAAGCAGGACCAAGTCGGCCTGAATTAAGGATAAAAGAATCAACAACTACAGCTCACTTACCGGTCACGGCCCGCTCCTTGCCAAGCCGGCTTCGCTAGATGTCCTTGCCAAGCCGGCTTCGCTAGATGTCCTTGCCAAGCCGGCTTTACAAGGAAGCCCATTTTCACACTTTGAATCTAGCTGTTGGATTCCGTCCCAAACGCTGCGAGAGGGACAGCATCCAACAGCTCGTTTCAAAGTGTCAAAAACCCACTCCTTGCGAAGCCGGCTTCGCTAGATGACCTTGCCAAGCCGGCTTCGCTAGATGACCTTGCCAAGCCGGCTTCGCTAGACCGGTCACGGCCCTGTCCTTACCAAGCCGGCTTCGCTAGATGACCTTGCGAAGCCGGCTTCGCTAGACCGGTCACGGCCCTGTCCTTACCAAGCCGGCTTCGCTAGATGTCCTTGCCAAGCCGGCTTCGCTAGACCGGTCACGGCCCTGTCCTTGCCAAGCCGGCTTCGCTAGATGACCTTGCCAAGCCGGCCTCGCTAGACCGGTCACGGAACACTCCTTGCAAAGCTGGCTTTGCTAGGTGAGCACAAGGATCATCACCTGATGATCGTGGCTATAACCCCCTTACCTACTTCCTTAACCAGCCTCTGGCGATGTACATTTTCAAAGTGTCAAAAACCCACTCCTTGCGAAGCCGGCTTCGCTAGATGACCTTGCCAAGCCGGCTTCGCTAGATGTCCTTGCCAAGCCGGCTTTACAAGGCCCACCCCGGGGGAGCGCCCATCGCCCCCCAGAAAGGGGCTCACCTTCCCGGGTAAACATTCAGCAAAAAGGGCCCACCTCCGGGCACCTTGACCTCCGGTCGAACCTGGGCACCCACACTTAAGCCCCCCCTGTGGCCACGCAAAGCCGCGCGCCCAAGGCGGCCGTGCCCCTGGTACTCCGTTTCGCTAGATGTCCTTGCCAAGCCGGCTTCGCTAGATGTCCTTGCCAAGCCGGCTTGGCTAGATGTCCTTGCCAAGCCGGCTTCGCTAGACCGGTCACGGCCCGCTCCTTGCCAAGCCGGCTTCGCTAGATGTCCTTGCCAAGCCGGCTTCGCTAGATGTCCTTGCAAAGCCGGCTTGCTAGATGTCCTTGCCAAGCCGGCTTCGCTAGACCGGTCATGGCCCGCTCCTTGCCAAGCCGGCTTCGCTAGATGTCCTTGCCAAGCCGGCTTCGCTAGATGTCCTTGCAAAGCCGGCTTCGCTAGATGTCCTTGCCAAGCCGGCCTCGCTAGACCGGTCACGGCCCGCTCCTTGCCAAGCCGGCTTCGCTAGATGTCCTTGCAAAGCCGGCTTTGCTAGATGCCTTGCCAAGCCGGCCTCGCTAGACCGGTCACGGCCCGCTCCTTGCCAAGCCGGCTTCGCTAGATGACCTTGCCAAGCCGGCTTGCTAGATGTCCTTGCCAAGCCGGCTTTACAAGGAAGCCCATTTTCACACTTTGAATCTAGCTGTTGGATTCCGTCCCAAACGCTGCGAGAGGGACAGCATCCAACAGCTCGTTTCAAAGTGTCAACTCGGCTTTCCTTGCGAAGCCGGCTTCGCTAGACCGGTCACGGCCCGCTCCTTGCCAAGCCGGCTTCACTAGATCCCATTGCCTTTACATTGCCTGGCCTCTCAACCTTGCCCCGCCTTTTGGGGCGCTTCCCGCGGTCTCAGCCGGCCGACCCGGGCGTCCGTGCGTCCGGCTGGGCGCCTGCTACCGCGCCGCGCCAGCCCCGGGGCCGCGGGACCTCGTCTGGCGGAAAAGGCCTCGGAAAAGGTGTCCAAAAGGCCCCCATTGACTTAACATTGCCTAACCTCCCAACTTTGGCCTCGGCTCCGGGGCGGTCCCGGCGCTCCCGGGGGGCCGACCCGGGCGTCCGCGCGTCCGGCTCGGCACCCGCTGTCTGGCCGGGCCGGCCCCGGGGCCGTCGAGCCTCGCCTCGCCAAACGGGCCCCGGAAAAGGTGTCCGGGAGGCCTCTGTTGACTTAACATGGGCTCGACCCCTGTGACCCCTGAGCTTGCCGAGCCGGCTTGGCTAGATGATCTTGCCAAGCCGGCTTTACAAGGGGAGTCACGGCCCTGTCCTTGCCAAGCCGGCTTTGCTAGATGAGCACAAGGATCATCACCTGATGATCGTCAAGTAGGCCTGGATTAATAGGACAGGAAGATAGGAAAATTCATCGTAAGACATCCAAGTAGGATGCAGACATTAAAGGATTCGTGAAGTCCAATTTTTTGAACAAATGCAAAGGTAATGCACTTTGGTTTTTTACCATGGGAAATGTAGGAAATGCTTAAAACCTCAAACAAGGAGCGAGTGTTTTTGCCTTTCTGGGGTCTCTGGAGGCGCATCACAGGACCGTGCACCAGACTGGCTAACGCAGAGCTTTGTAAGTCGTTGGCCAGCTCTTTTTCCCCTCTCCCTAACCAGCCAGTGCCGTGTGTCATTCTGGAGCTTTCCCTGGTGAGTGAGGACATCCTTACCTAGCTGCAACACCTAAACTTAACATCAGTGATTATTGTGACCCACTGGAAATTAAAAATTCTCAAGCAGGAGAAGGCTAAGAAGTGAATTGGATTTTAATCGTCAGACACCCAAATAGGGTGCAGATTACAAAATTAGCAGATATTATTTGATTAGAGGCCTCAAGCTGAAGAGAACAACAAGAAAACACTTACCTCAAGCTAGAAAAAAGGAAAATACTTACCGTTTTTGAACCAAATTAAAGGGAAACCTAAGGAAAAGGACATTTAAAAGATACCACTCTGTCATGCCTGATGAAGGACAAGCCGCCTCCGAAACGTTGCAACAGGGCAGAGTGAAGCAGGGCCAAGTCGGCCTGAATTAAGGATAAAAAAATCAACAGCTACAGGACCCGTGGAGTCCAATTTTTTGAACCAGCGCAGAGGTAATGCACTTTTGTGTCTGTTATAAGGGAAAATGTGGAGTTTGGAGGTGCTTTTCACTTTCTGGGGACTCTGAAGGCACATCACAGGACCGTGCACCAGTCTGGCTAACACTCGTTAGCCGGGACTTTTCCCCTCCTCCTAACCAGCCAGTGCCGTGTGTCATTCTGGAGCTTTCCCTGGAGAGTGAGGACATCCTTACCTAGCTGCAACCCCTAAACTTAACATCAGTAATATTGTGACCCACTGGAAATATAAAATTGAAACCTCAAGCAAGAGAAGACTAAGAAATTGGATTTAATCGTCAGACACCAAATAGGGTGCAGATTACAAAATTAGCAGATATTATTCTGATTACAAGCCTCAAGCGGAAGAGAAGGACAAGAAAACACTTACCTCAAGCTGGAAAAAAGGAAAATACTTACCGTTTTTGAACCAAATTAAAGGGAAACCTAAGGAAAAGGACATTAAAGATACCACTCTGTTATGCCTGATGAAGGACAAGCCGCCCTCCGAAACGTTGCAAAAGGCAGAGTGAAGCAGGACCAAGTCGGCCTGAATTAAGGATAAAAGAATCAACAACTACAGCTCATTACCGGTCACGGCCCGCTCCTTGCCAAGCCGGCTTCGCTAGATGCCTTGCCAAGCCGGCTTCGCTAGATGTCCTTGCCAAGCCGGCTTTAAAGGAAGCCCATTTCACACTTTGAATCTAGCTGTTGGATTCCGTCCCAAACGCTGCGAGAGGGACAGCATCCAACAGCTCGTTTCAAAGTGTCAAAAACCCACTCCTTGCGAAGCGGCTCGCTAGATGACCTTGCCAAGCCGGCTTCGCTAGATGACCTTGCCAAGCCGGCTTCGCTAGACCGGTCACGGCCTGTCCTTACAAGGCTTCGCTAGATGTCCTTGCGAAGCCGGCTTCGATAGAACGGTCCACGGACTGTCCTTACCAAGCGGCTTCGCTAGAGTCCTTGCCAAGCCGGCTTCGCTAGACCGGTCAGGCCCACTTCGCCAAGCCGGCTTCGCTAGATGACCTTGCAAGCCGGC
>NW_024042007.1:0-19762 GCF_014851395.1 Micropterus salmoides | reverse complement strand
AAAGTACAGAAATGGCCTTTACAGTATCAACAGTAAAAGTACTCATTGTGCTAAATGGCCTCTTTCATATTGTTATATTTTTGCTGTTTTATTAATGGTGCTTTAACATGTGTTATTTTCAAAACAGGTGGCTGCAGAAAATTTTATTTTCTATTTCAAATCAATGTGTTTCAAAATGTTCTATAGATGGGATCAGAATGCAGGTTGCTGCATTATGAAGTAACTTGATTTTAGAAAATATTTATTTATATTCACTTTTTTTTTTTTAAAGAAGACAATTTATAGAATTTATGCATGCATATTTAAAACATGAATCTGTACTGGTAGTTGCTCTATAAATGGAGTAGAAAGTACAATATTCCCCTTTGAAATGTGATGGAGAAGAAGAAGGAGCATAAAGGAAAATGCAAGTAACCCATAATTGTACTTGAGTAAAGGTACTTAGTTACATTCCAGCAGCATATTTTGCTTTTATAGTGATGGTCACAACTGAGTGGAAATGACATAATTCTGTCCTTTTTTTATTTGACTGTCTTTATAATTTGGTCAAATGTGAGCTGAAATCTGCTCCTCAGGACTTCAAACGTTGACCTTGGAGGTTCTGCAGGGACAGACAGGACGGTGGTCACTCTCCCTCTCTGAGCTTCTACCTCCCAACTAATTAAAAAAGCTGCTTTTACGGCCTCTCCTTCAGACGGCCAGATGTGACCGGAGCGCCGTAAAATCTCAAAGCGGTTTACAGAAACACTTACTGGTCTTTAAAAAAAAAAAAAAAAAAAAAACGACCTGCCAAGAGTCCCAGAGTGGTCCCCGTGTAAATTCCTTCCACAATCACAAACTTCAGTCCTGCAGATAACTAATTATGTTAAAACGACAAACATGAAAACACAATATGTTCTTTTTCAGTTTATTTTAGTAAAATATCAAACTGTAGTGTTTATCTAAAAAAAAAAAAAAAAATCACCTTTTTAAATATTTACCCCATTTTAAAAAAAAACTTCTTCGCACTAATTTAACTTACAGAGTGTACAGACTTTGGTCAGGCCCACATATATATAAAGTTTCATATCAGATTATTGTCATACGTTATTTTGGGGACACAGTTCCATGTGCAGCGAAAGAAATAAACTCTAAGCCCGCAGAAACACATGCAGCTGAGCGCATCCGTACATACATCAACAGATCTCATCTTACCCGTCAGGAGGCCGGCTGCTCCTCAGCTGCACTGACAAGACGACAATTAGCTTTGTGAAAGACGAGCCCAGCGCCGGCTAACATGTTCATCTACAACACATAAGACAGGAGGGTTTATGTTTGGAATAGAGTGGGATTAATGCTTCGCTCCGCCGGCATGAAACGGGAGATTTTCCAGGAAGTCAACTTTCATCGTTGCCACAAAGAGACAACAATCAAAAACAGTCAGCTTTTTGAATTCCACCTTTGCTCAGGGAGATAATTCACATGTGATGGAAAACCACATGTTTGGAAGAAGAGCTATTTTTTGGAAGCGCACACACACAGAGACATATATTGAAAAAGCAACCGATTGAGGATAATGGCTGAAAGATAGTCTTCTGATTTACTCTGCAGCTGAACAGGATTCTGCCTGATCCTGCAGGTACAGACGTACTGAGGGCAGAGTTTCAATATTAACACCAAAACAATACTTTTTCCCCCAACACCATCACTTTCTACAGCCCTTCATTTACCTTTCATTTCATTTTTTGAAGTTCGAGTGTTGTCTAATTACAAGCAGCCACATGAAAGCTAAATAAAGTAGTCTAAAACTGTGATTTTGATCACAAAATGAGTAAATAGTCTGAATCTGAACAGATATTCAATTGCAAAATTCAGTACTTGACGAGTTTCTGATACTGAACGCTACAGTCTGCCAAATATGAAGCAAGAAGCTTTTTAAAGGACACGCAATGCTGCCCAGATGACATCTTTTACCATTGTGATTTTTACTTAGGGATGCACTGATTATGAGCCGCACCAGTGGGAAAACTGTTGCCAGTAAACGTAAGCCAGGCAGTAATTACCTTACATATGAGGGAAAAAACATCTAGTAGATTATGAATGTCATTTTTAAAGGAGGCCGGGTTGCACAGACTCATTTTTCATCTATCTGACAGTATTAGTGTTTTATATTTCCGGATATTTTACAGAGCAGGTCGACACATGACACGTGTCTCTCCTTTCTGAGCGTCAGGACGCAACAAGTTCACTCTGAACACAGTTTTCTAGTGTTTTACAGTCTTGCTCAGTCTTTGCTGGTTCAGTCTTGACGTGGTGCTCCTGCTGGACGTCGCCTCCCTCCCGCTCCTCTTTCACTGCCTCCTCCTCTGTGGGTCTACAGTCTTTGCTTGATTGCACTGTTTCCACCTGATTCTCCGCTGAACCGTTTCCCTGTTTCCCGTCTCGCTGCGTCTCCACACAGCTTCTTCTCCTCTTCTTCTGCTCCTCCTCCTCCTCCTCCTTCTTCTGCCTCTCCAGCTCTTCTTCAGTGGCCTGAAGCTGCAGCTGCTGCATCAGCTCCTCCAGCTTGTGGGCTTTACGCAGCTCGTTCTGCTGGATGATGGCGCAGAGGTGCTCCGTCAGCTGCTCCTTCACCTCCGTCTTCTTGTGCAAATCCAGCTTGGCCGTCACGTACTCCACTTCCGCCTTCTCATAGCGCTTTCTGAGAAAATATGTGAGGAAAAACTTAAAACAGAAAGTTTTAGATACCATACATAAGTTGAATTCTGTGACAGCAGTGTAGTAGTAGTGTTTCACTTCATTAAGAATAATTGCTACAACAAATCCAACTCCCGGCTGCATTCCTCGTGATGATAATATCCACCACGACCAATTATGCAGAGTGCGCATCATGCAACATATTCCTCTTTTAACACTTGCTTTGTGCTTAACCACAAAAGCACGACTGGAAACCGAAATGAAGCAAACATTCCGCTTCCCAAGAGAGAAATAACCCAGCAAGATTAAAGACGACATGACTGCCTGCTATTAAGGTCAAAACATTAGTAAGCATATTGGACAAATCATCTTTGGAATAGGCCTGGGTCCCGAGCTGAAGTTACCCCTCAATTAACTGACAGGTCTCCTAACAGAAAATAAAAATAATTCTCCGGTTCCAGCTTTTAAAATCTGAGGATCTTTAATTTTATTTAATAGAATATCTTTGTGTTTTGGGCTGCTAGTCAGACAAACATGCAATATGAAGGCGTGATGATGGACTTTTATCAGTATTACAATCCTCACCAGATTAAACGATAATAGACTAATGTTTAAGCTGCGGGACTTTGGCTTCTTTTGCTAAATATAAAACATGTTTTTTGTAGAAAAACATCCTTATGTGTGTCAAAATAGTATAGTTTTGTTGTCATTAATTAGATAAAAAGGTATTTTTTTGTATAGACACTGGCACTGAACGCTTTCCAACCCAGTTTTTCATACCGAGCACAAACACAAGTTCTTTCACAATGACTGAATAACAGAAATGTTGTTTTAATTGTGAAGAACAGAACATGCTGTTTGGAAACACTGCGGTATCTAAACAGATGATGTCAAACACTTCACCTCAGGGTTTGAAGTCGTACCTCAGAGAAATCTCAACAACTGATTATATCAACATAAATCATAACAGGACCCGGTGTGGTGAGTGTGTGAAGGTCGGGCCCTCTTCCCGTCATACAAACATCTGTAAGGGAGAGTGTTCATGACATTGAGCTAATCTCACCACACAAGAGTGCTGCACGGACAAATCACAGCTATGAGCACAAGCTTAAACCCGGCTTTACTGGATCAGCGTTGCTACAAACCATCATAACGCAGTTACAGTCTTTAAAACTTCTGTGGCTGCTGTGAAACTTTGATGCTGCACAGATTAAAAACTCTAGGAAAAAATAAACATGTATCCTGATTCAAAATGTATTTATAAAGTTATATTTAACAAATTGTCCTGGGTTTTTAGTTCTAAACCTGCTTCATTAGCGTCTGTATGTTGAACATCTGAGCAGGATTGTGTCAAAATGAGAACACATGTGGACTACAAGTGTTTGGGGGAATAAGGGTTAAATGAATTCTGGAAACAAGCTGCAGGGGGCAGTCAGAGCTTTATGTACAGTTCTTTACCTGGCCACTTTTTGTTTTGTCAGTAATCAAGCGCTCACAGTGCTGTTCACTGCAAGACTGTGATGGAAGGTAAAAGTGGGTCATTTATGTAAAAATACTTCCACAGTTACACAGAACCCTGGGAGTAAGTAACCCTTCATTTACATGTGTCGTCGTGTGACTGATGTCCCAGCAGTCATCCAGTTCATCTGTCCACATGGCAAAGTGTCACTGAGTAAAACACTCTGCCCCAAATTGCTCCCTAAGGCCGAGCCAGCACTTTACATGAGAGGCACTCTGAAGTGCTTTGTCCTGATTAGGGCGAAGAGTGCAGTTCAGATTTTCATTGGCTGGATCCCAATCTCCACACTCACGGACTCAATAACTTTGAGTGTTCCTGGCAAGTATGTGAGGGCTAAGACTGTCCCACAGCCATATCGCCAGGTGTCTGAGGGCTCTCACGAAGACTATTTGAGCCCTTTATGCACACTTTCCTTCAGTCCGCATCTCTGCAGACTTTTTGAATTACCCATAGTTTATAGAGTTGTGACATTACACACAGGCTTACCAGGTGAAGCAGGCGAGAGAAGAAAAAAAAGGAAACAAACATGGGTGGAGCAACTACAAAAAAAATAAAAAGGGAGTTTACATTTCTGTGTAAGTGATTTGAAAATGACCTTTTGTCCACAGGTAATTTTCATTTAACCAATTTACTCGGCAAGAGACGTTTCAGACAGTCGGTCCCTTCAGCGCCTCAGCCCTGAAGTAAGTGCTGTGCTGTCCCATTATACCATTTCGGGCCCTTGCTGCTTGAACTAAAGAACTCAACTACGTCTGTGGTGTTCACCAATGCTGATAAATGATTCTAAGTATATATTTTATGAAAGTTTAGAGTCAATAATATTTTATTACACTCAGTAGAAGTAGCACAATATGCGGTGATAACCCCGTTTGATCAGCGTGCAGAGCAAAGGATCTGAAAAGGACCTTTAAGAGATGAATGCATCATTCGGCAGAACAGATGATGAAGGCTACCTGCCCAGATTTGCATCCACCTCTTTTCTCAGCACAAAAGGTGCAGGAAATTCTGGGCAGGCGTGCAGAACTCTGCACGACCGGGCAAGACGGCGACAGCAGAAACAGCTGATCAGTCGTGAGTTACAAGTTTGCTACATGAAGTGTTTCCATCTAGCCCATCTACTCTTTTTCGACAAAAGGCAAAAACCACCTCAAGCGAGCGTAAAAACTTTTTTGCAAATTTTAGGATCTCTTTTTTTTTTTTTTTTATGTTGCTGTTTCCATCAACCTTTTCTAATGCGACGCTTCAAAATGTGCATTAAAAAACGTTGATGGAAACACGGCTACTGACACTTTTACACACAAAGTTGAGCTTACAGCCCGGGGAGACAGGTGTCTGGGATTTATCTGATCGGACCCCTCACTGATTCAGCTTGTACAGAGCTGTGCACTCTTATTTCCTTGTGTTGTCTCTCTACCTGGCAGCGGAGTATTCCCAGCTGGCTTGTTCGATCCTGCCTCTCAGAATGCCGATATCGTTGGACACCATGTCATCGAGGGCCTGGAGCTCCTTCTGGATTCTCTTCAGCTTCACAGCCTCTGCCTGAGTCTGTTTGGACCTGTGGACAATAAAGTTTTTTAAAAAGTACATTTCATCTTATGGCCTTAATGTCCACAACGTACCAGGACAGTCATACTTACTTCTCAGCGATAGTTTTTGTTAGGAGAGCTTTCTTGCGCTTATTCCTCTCTTCGATTAGCTTTTGCTCTTGCTGCAGTTGCTCCAGGCGCGTCTTTTCCCGTCTGTGATCAAACACGAGAGAGAATTTTACACGCAAAAATGCTTATCAAATTAAAAAAATAATAATCTAAATTCCCACCATTAGAGGGGTTTTGGGTCTGACACCGTCCTTCAAATAGTAACATGTAGAATTATGTAAAAATATTAGGTCTGCGGTGCAACACATGCTTCTCTCAACATAAACTACCAATGATAAAATGTTACTCTGGGGCAAAACCAATGGCAATATTTACTGCCCTATACATAAATACATCCTGTTAACTTTTGCACATCTGATGTAAATATTTAGCATATCACTGCCATATTACACAGATTACTTATTATTCTTTTTATAAACACAAGCCCTCTCCCCCTTGCACAACACAAATCCGGAGTAATGCACATGTAATAAAACTCGCACATTTTTCTTTCTTTTGCACATAGTTCCATTATTCTTTTACACCTTGCACATCTTTTTATTCCATATTTATATATATCTTTACATTTATTTAACAGCTGGCACCTAATCACCAAAGCAAATGTACGTGTAAAATACTACTTGGCAATAAAGCTCCTTCTGATTCTGATGTCCAGCGAAGAAGAACAGTGAAAATAGTGGATTTAAATACATTATCACAGACTGCAGACTGCAGATATGATGATGATGATGAAACACCCCAACTGGAGCGTTTAATTATTATTATCTATTCACACATGGGGCATGAAAACACCAGCAGTAATAACATGAATGGGAGATCAAAACAGCAAAAGTTATAAACAGTATGCAACAGCAGTGGTCGTATTTTTTGTATGTTTACAACCTGTGAAACCTCAAAAGCGAGTACGATATTAAACACATACTAACAGTTCCACCTCTTGTTTCTCCAGCTCTTTGACGGCCGGGGTCCCCTCCTCTGGAGCCGGCTGGTGGTTTCCAGTCGGCTCCGGCTCGCTGGGTTTCTGCAGCACCTCCTGTCTCGCGGCCGGAGGTGCTGCAGGGGTTGCGGGCTGAGGTGCAGGCTCTTCCTGCGGCGGCGGTTTGGTGAGTTGCTGCTCCGGTGGGAGGCCGGTAGGAGCGTTTCTCTGCGCGGCGAGCTGAAGGGCCCTTTCCCGCTGTAACTGCTGCCGACTCCGGTTAGCTGGAGTCGGTTTCCGACCTCGGGCCTCGGGCCGGCACATCGCTAAGTCTGAAAACACATGTGGTTTTTTAATAGATGAATTCTTTAGTTGGATTTAAAGAGACAAACGCAGTCAGCAGCTGCCGTGTTCGGCTTAAATTAGCAGAAATGTTACCTTTCTGCTGCATCTTCCGGAGCTCCTCGTCAGAAAAACCGGCCCAGCCGCTCATTTTACCACTTCACACATAAAATACCGCAAACAAGTCAACGAAAAACGATGTGAAAAGTTCTGATTACCGACTTAAAAACATAAAACACCAACTTATCTAGTTCCAACTCCAAACGCTTCCGCCATCTTTGTTTATCACTGCCACGTCAAGGACCCCCAAAAGACCGGTGACGTTGAAGTTTGAGATATCGCCTGAATAAAATTACCAATAATAACGGGACATCGAAATAAAATGATACAAAACGTCATTTTCTTTTCAAAACAGATATCGCTACTGCAGATACAAATGAATAGTTTGACTTTTATATGCATCTTTATAGCTATATGCAAATGCATACCGAAGTTGTAGATTATAACACAAAAGGCATGTTTATGGTCTGCTGCATTGATCCATGAAGCAGATGAAGCCATTTGATTGGATTGTAGTTTAATCTGATGAAATCTGCGTCATAAAAAGGATTAAAATTGTTCGGGGTGTTTGATTTTTTTAAATTTTTATTGATGCACAGTTCATTATAGTAACAAAAATGCCAAATACACAGATAATCAATAACATTTTACATTGCTAGAAACTCAAATTAAATTCAGTCCTTCTATAATATTAAGACATTTTATTGCTTTTTTTGTTTTTTAACAGTTCTGCTGTAGTGTTTCAGTTCAACTGTAACTCGACTGAAGCAGGGTTTGGATCCAGTCCATTTCTATTTGTGGATGTGGAATTTTCCAAGTATGATGAGGAGCTGCACAATATAGTTAATGTTGTCTGGACCATGAAGTACAAAATATAATGCTTTTCTGTAAATAAAAGGTTCCAGATCTTTCCAGAATACATTTGTATGTTCACAGTGGTACAAAAAAAGATGAAATACAGTTTCTCTTTCTGAATTGCAAAAATCACAGTTGTAATCAATGAATGTTAAGCTTAAATCTTTGCAACACTTCTTTGGCGAGGTAAATGCGACTTAACTCTTTTACCTTATTATTACTACAATATTTGTTAAGAACAGCACATGCCTTTTTCCGGTCTAAATCACTCACAATAGTAGACCAAAAGAACTTTGCAGCAGAGAGTACAGTCCAAAACATTCCTTATATGTTTGTAACTGCACGACTTATTCTCAATATTAATTCCTTCCTTCCTGTTAGAAACAACGTTGTTGTTGTTTTTTTGTGAAATGAACATTTCTCAAAAATTAAACAGGACCTGCAGGTATAGCATTAAAAACAGTGCCATGTTCTTTGAGTGTGATTGGAATCTTGAATTTTTGAAGGAATTCTGAATTTGACAGTAACAAATCATTATTTTTTAAGAGTTGTCCAACTAGCAAAATTCCATTGTCAAACCATTTATTTATAAGATGTCTTTATTAGTCCAAATGAAGTAACTATGAGGACTGAAGTTATGATTGTAGCCTATACTAGTGTCCAGGCTAAAAGGGCCTGCTTGTGGAAGTTAGCTAATCTAATTGGGATTTTGTCAACAGAAAAATTACATTTTAAAAACTTAAATCTATAACACCAGTAGATTTAAACAAGTATGCAGGAAGAGCATTCCAGATCCTGTTGGGATTCTTCAGAAATTCATTTCATTTTAAAGGTATTATTCAATGTACTGAAGTCCAGACTCTCCAGACCCCGTTTCTTGTATAGGGACTCTCTGTGTGACAGGGAGGGTCAAAGGTTAATTAAAGAACTGCTTCATGTGAAAGTAGCATGAAATTTAAGTAGCTGCACTGCAACGGAGGGCTAAACACACCCTGAGTGTGGCTTATTTAATTTGGTCCCTGTCTGTGAACAGGCCGGTTATTATTATGATACAGATATTACAATAAACCAGAATTAACTAGACAAATAATTTAGCAGCTAACATGAATTTCCTAATTTTTTGGTTCTTCCTTAAATATCTAATCATAAAGATATCAATCTCTCTTTCTCTCTCTCTCTCTCTATGAATTTTCTAGCAATGCCGCAAAATCAGAGCATTAACATTTATTAAGCTGCACGTTAACAAAGTTTGAGACCCCTGTTTAACAGCATATCATGCTCAGTGGTTTATTATACTAAGAGAGGATTTTGCAACTCTAGAAGAGTGAAAATATTTAATCCTCCATGATCAGGATACTGAGAGAAATAGTAGAATCAAGCCATGAAAAATCAAAAATAAGCTACCACACACTGATCTGACTTCACTGCATTTATTGTGAGCAATGCGTTTCGCCCATTGCTTTTTCAGGCTCACACAGTGAAATTACAAAAACACTCACAGGTGTGCTGGATAGACACATGACCAGTACATTCCATTTTTAATATTACGTTTTTCTTGTGTGTAGACATTTATAAAATCAATATCTTATACAAAATATTATAATGCAAACAGCAAAAAGGTGGTTAGTATCCAAACAGATCAAAAAACATCATATATATATATATATATATATATATATATATATATATATATATATATATATATATATTTTAAACAAACATGAGTCACAAGAACTACATCATTTCAGGAACTCTTAAATATCTTAAGGCAAATAGCCTGTAGGTCCTACCCCTGTCATATACCCCTAAAGGGGATGACAGGACAACCCAGTATCTCAACTTTCCCTGGAGGTAAAACACACCTCAGAGAAAGATATACAACCATCATCATCATCATCACCACAGAAATGAGCTAAAATCCAGTGTTGTCCTGTTCAATTCATGAATCCAAAAAGCTTCCCTTCTTAGAAGATGGTTAATCAGGTTACCCCCTCTTGGATTAGGACTCAATCTTTCAATGCCAATAAATTTAAGCGACGTAGCCGAACCACGGTTTTTCTCTTTATAATGTCTGGCAATGGCATAATCCATGTTCCTATTTCTATAGGCGGCCTTATGCTCTGCCACTCTCAGTTTAAGATTCAGTTGAGTTTGGCCCACATACATTAAGCCACATGGGCATTTCAAAACATAGTCCAGATTGTAGACAGACACATGCAGAATTAGTAGAATTACACTGTTCGTAAAAGAAGTCATCAGAGAAGTGTGACTGCATTTATTTGATTGGCAACTTTTTGCCTTAGCGTGTGAACAATGCTGTACTAACTAAAGATGAAACTAGTAAATATTATACCATTAACGACTTTGAGCATTAAACACTTAATTTCCTGCATTCTGGACACATTTTCTGCACCAATTAATGGTGGTAATGTTTTTATTTACATGAAGGGAAACAAAATTAAGGTGACAGGTGACAATTCAAAATATAAAAATATAATGGAATCTAATGCAGTAATCAGCTTTTGGACAATGCACATTTGTTTCTTCTACATTTCAGTTGCATTGCATGTTTCCTTATTGTGCATTGATTCATTTGTTATTCAACATCTCTTGTTGCTGTTTTTCAGAACATTTTTAACTAAAGCTTTCAAAAGGTGATGGAGACGGTCTGATTCTGACCTGTCCCCTGCGTCCCCAGTGTAAATGACACCTATCTGTCAATATTTTTAAATGTCCCGCCCCATCCAGGCTGTGATTGGTCGTTTCACCAAAACCGACATTGACAAGCTACATTCATGCGTACCGGCCAATTTCAAGCACTGGGTCTCATTGAACTAAATTAGGAGTCTGCCTTTTTTTCACACAGGGCTATTGTCAGTCCTAACACACCCTTAGAAACTGGTTCCACCATTTATTACTCGGTGGGGTTAAACTTTAAAATCATGTCTACATTTTAATTCAAACCCGGAAAGCCATAAAGTTTCTTATCCCTGTCACGTTATGTGCTTTTCATGTGACTACAGCCTATTAACTCATACAAATTGATGGCAGGAGTATCATGTCTGGTGAGTCGGTCGTGGAGGTGCGTCTGTGGACAGGAAACAGGACAGAAGGTGTATGACTTTGGATATGATTTAGTTTTTTATTGCTTTCTTTACCACTGTCCATCAGCACACACCATCACATACTGCCTTCATTCAGCTCTATATTCCATCATTACCTCCATTTATGTATGACTTTGTACGGACTCCTTATTTTCCTCAGTAATTGCTCAAGGTACAGACATAAAGCCTGTCTTTTTAACCTTGGCGGTGCTGAGGAGTCTAAGCGATGCAAAAACAATGACCTCTGCTTGGCAACTAATAAAAACTGGCCTCCACATCTTTTTTGCATCTGGGGGCCAATTATGTGCGAGTTAAAAGGCGAAACACCTCAGGAGGGCATAAATCGCCGGCAGAGTGGAGACAGGCCCAGGCATGGAGGCCAGATGGCAGAGAGACAGCCACCTTGGGTCCAGAGTGTGTTTTGCTGCCGCGACGTCGGGCCGAGGATGGGATGGCCTTGGATCCCTGATTAGTGAACACCAGAGGGGACCACATGGCTCATTACTGAGATGACCTACGGAGGCACATCGGGGTTAGAGGTGGGGGAAGTGTATAAATCCCCTCTAGGAATGGGTGGTACTGATAGGAAAGAAGGAGGCTACCACGATGACTGCGTTCAGTTCAGAAGTTCAACAAGTCAGATCTGTAGCCCACGTGTGTCGAGACACGTCGTCTTAGACCCAGAGAAAGTCCTTCCACCCTTTTACACAGGACGTGGACATCGATGTCAAGTTAATTTGTACATGACTAGTGAAACAAAATGTATTTTCTGAGTGGGAACAAGGACGATTAATTGTGTAAAATCTTCAAGCATCAACTTGACCATCTGTTACACAGTAACAGTTATTTCGTGCATCCAGGTTTCCAGAAGTAAATGTCTCGTTCAGTTTCTTGTAGACAGTGTGGGGGGGTGACTGACAGTTGGAGCTCTTAAAGGCTCCGACATGAAACTCTTCTGGTTGATTGATCAAAGATTATCAACTGTGTTAGAAAATATCTGATCTCTAAAAACTGAAGGAGTGAAGTCAACTATGACACCAGGATCTCTTGACAGAAATGCAATACAATATCCAAAACTGTGTTTTCGGTGGTGTGTAAAGTCCTTACATAATGAACCGGTATGTTTTTATTACCTTAGAATGAGACGTTTCTATCTACACGCACCGCAGGTCCTCTTACATGGGAGTCACCATGTTGTGCCGCCATGTTTCTACAGTAGCCCAAACAGACAAACTGCTCTACAGAGCGTGTTTCAAGAAGAAGAAGAAGTAGTCTGGTTTGTTAGAAGTAAGAAAAGAAGAGAAATTTGGACAAATGGAGGACCACACGTCTTATTTAGGACGTGGCTTGCAAAGGGAGGGGTGAGCGGTGACTGAGTCGTTGGTTGCAATTTCCAAACCTCACCACAAGATGCCACTAAAACTCTGAAAAGGGGTTAATTTCAAAACAATCCATGTAAAGGATTCTTTAAGAATAAGATTTCATTTAGATTGTAATGTGCTGTATGAACGTTTTGTCAGACTGAGATTGAATCTCAGGAGCATCTTTTCCACAGCTGTAATTTTGTTAAATTGTTTTGGGACAGAACATGTGATTGGTTAGGTACAAAGAATGTAATGCCTGTTTTTGATAACCATAATGTAAGTTTGGTTGTTTTATGGAAAACAAAGATATGGATAACAAAGAGTTCTTCTGTAATAATATTAAAGTTTTCATTAAAGTTTTATATCAGTTTATTAATGATGTTATATATATATATATTTTGTTAAGTTGTTTGCTGCTTAGATTTAATTTAATGTTAGTTTGATGTCACATTACCAAAGATGGCAGTTGTTTAAAGAGAAGATTGACTGCTCGTGGCGGTGGATCATTTGACACGTGCAGTACGTGTGCTCGTCACCTCTGCCCTCCCTCCCTCCCTCCTATCCATAAAGACACACAGCCCGTGGTGCTCAATCAAACAGGAAGTGCTGTGAAAAATAAACAACCAATCCGAGGAGACGTGTATCAGAGAGTCAGAGCCTCCACGAAATTGAGGATGATTAGGGGTCAGGCCATCGCCGTGGCTCTGAGCTGGAAGCTGGAGGAACTTCTAATTGCTGTTTTATGAAGTCTGTGTGCCGTGTCCACACTGACCCTTCAGCCTTCTTCCCTCGTCCCGGTCAGAGCACCTCTTCTCCCCCTTAGCTGCTGTTCTGAATTTGTTCTTTAATTTCCATCCCTGACCTCTCGTTCCGCCATCTGCAGCCACTTTGCAGCGCCAAACAGCGGCTTGACATAATGCACACTGTTCCCCTTTTATTACTCATTCTCTTCACCCTCGATCTAGTCTCTACAAAAGAAAGTGCTACTTCTTTTTCCCATTAAAGTTTATTCTTTTAAGTTAGGCTACTATAAAATGAAAGATTTGTCACACAGTATATTCTGACTAATTGTTCCAGCTTTTAATTGAAAATATACAAATTATTACACTCACTCTTTTAAAATAGAATTACTTTACAATCTCAGATAGAATTCCACACATTCAATAAGACAGCACCATACCAATAAATGGAAATATTGCTGAACATCTTGATTTGTTGTGCATCATTTTATATACTAGATTTGTTTATAGACAACATATTGGTGGCACTGAAGACTTTGGGATGTTAAATAAATATGTAAATACATTTACATCCTGTGTAAATCCTTGCTGTGTGTGCTTTTATGCAGTTACAGTAACACAACTGCTTACTTGTTGCTCAAATGTGTAAAATAACAGCATGTGTGACAAAATACATGCTGCTACATGTATTTATAAATACATAATTACATGCATTACATACATGTAATTATAGCAGGGAGCAATGTTGTTAGAAAAAAACACAAAACTTCCCTCTTAAATGCCCATTTTGTAATTGTATTAAACAAGATCACGTGCCCCCTACGGTGGCCCGTTGTGCAAGAAAACATGATACAGTGACCCCTGAAGTGCCCCAACGGGTGCGTGAGATGACTGCTGCTGACTTTCGCCGAGTTGCTCAAAAGTGAGCCGCTGGTGAATGCAAGATCGGGGTATAAAGAGACTGCCGTCAAGTAGGACACGTTCTACCTCCCGTAGAGTTTGTGAGCTTACTGTGAGCTTAGAACTGTCGTGGCGATCGTATATTCTTGATGAGGGATTGAGCAAATATTTGAGTTACAGCCAACTTTTGTCTTTGAAGAATTTATTAATAAAAGAGAATGACAGAGAAGAACTACAACAGAAAATCAGCTGGCGCAGAGACCTGCTGCCTAGCGCAGCCTCGGGCGTCTGGCCCAGAGCAAAGGGACGCATAATCATTTACACGGTCTACGTTTCTATGTTTTTGGGAACAGAGATCCTCTGAATGAACATTCAAGGAGAGAAGAGGAACAGCAAGAAAAGAAAACACTAAAACAATCTCACAGCTCTGACCTAAACCCTACATCTGTTGACAGACTAATGTAATGAGTCTAAAAATAAGGAAGGGTTAAAGATTGACATAAACAATAATAGTAATAATAGAAGAACATGCATAAAAGATTAAATGCATTACAAGAACAAGAGTCAAAAGGTGGTTCCAACTCTGTGCTGCCAAAAGCAACTGGTTTAATGTCATGTGACATGGTGACGTTTTGCAGTGCCAGCGAAAGTCGGACAAAAATTTTAAACCAGCATGCCTTATGCGCTGACTTAATGTTATGAAGACGTGATGAAGTCAAACGCATCTAATGTGATGCAGTGCCCTCTAAGGTGCAAACAATGTGATAAAGGCCTCTGGGTGCCCTTACAGTGGAAAAAATGTGACACAGTGCCACCAACAATCGACTAAACGTGATGCAGGGCCTCTACGGTGCCCCATGTGTGAGGAAATGTGGTAAAGTGCCCTCCAAGGTGCCACATGTGCAAAAGACATGGGCAGGGACGGATTACCACACGGGCTACCCGGCTCGTGCCCAGGGCCCAAAATCCCAAAGGGGCCCATAGTACTTTCTTGTGATTATGAAAGAAAATAAGAATGAACAGCATTTCTGATAAATAATCAACCATTCTGTTTTTAAAAGAAACAGTTTAAGTGAGAAATCCTGGGACTAATTCAGGACTAATAATCAGACAATCCTTGATAATGCCGATGATGATGATGCTGATGATGATGAGGTTAAAACATTCACAAAACTACAGATTTTATCACTTAACTCTGCTTAAGGCTTACCAAACCTCAGCGTAACAGCAAGCTCATCTAGCATTGTTACCATTCCCTCCGGGCTTGGCTTTTAGTCCATGTCGTGCCAAACTCTCGCCAAGTGCTCTTAATGTTCTTGGAGAGTGTCCCTGATCCATCTGAACAGACGTCTGTGCTGCAGACTCGGAGGAGTCCCACCCATAAGGGGGAGAAACCAAACAATGCCCCCCAGCTCCATTTCCCCTGGCAGTCCTTTCTGTGTGCGGGCCTTTTGAAACGCACCGGTGAGTTCTTTGGACAGCTTTCAGGCTTTCAGCGCATTGCAACAGGCCCTTTAACAGACGTCCATCCAGACATTCAGACTCGTCCCGGGAGCCGAGCCCCAGTTGTAGCCTCAAGATGCAAGCAGGGTGTCGGGCTGTCAGTTTGTGCTGAGATGAAAAATACCAGCAGTTAGATAAGACAGACACTGAGACAGAGAGAGAGAGTGGAGCAGGACTGGAACAAAAGGACATGAAGGAAGAAGTGGAAATAAGGATGGGAAACAGAGCCGGCCTGGGGCATACAGACCCATCATCTATCACACGGCTCGCAAACAAACTGCAAATGTGACTCACTTTGGTTTCTGTTCTTTTGTTTTTTCTGTGAAAGGAAATCTTTGACATTTTAGGAAATATGCTTGTTTGGTTTCTTACTAAGAATCAGATGGCAAGATGGACATCAATATAATCTCTGTGGGTCCTGGATAGACAGCGATCCCAGCGTAGCGTTCTCACAAAAAAAAAAAAATTACACAATTGGTTGTTTGTTCCAGAGCCTTAAAACAAACTATAAGTTTTAGATTTCATGTCAAAAAGCCTCTTTTGGTAGTGCATCTTATGACTGTCTTTAAACTTATTAGTTTGGAGGACTTATAACAGGGACTGAAGTATCCAATGAAAAAATGTGGTTTAGGGAGCAGTTCTCTAACCAACAACTGTTGGGTACAGCGTGCAGCATATTTTAATAAGTCCTGGCCGCACTGTAAAATTAACAACTTTGTGCTCTTACTTTCATTTGGATTGGTGACCAGTGTCCTCGAAAACAAGGCACAGCTTACAATAAAGTGATTTTAGATTTGTTTTCCCCGTTTTGCCAAAGGCTAGTGGTCTAGGTTTTCAAAATAAAATAGCTGTTAACATCACAACTTGGTTCGGTTTAGGCACCAAAACTACTTGGTTAAGTTAAGTAACGCTACTTACTTAGCTTAGGTAACTTACGTCAGTGGTCCTCAAACTTTTTTATGTCAGGGACCCCTAAACTGACACAAATTAGATCACGGACCCCATTCTGACAGGAAGTGTCTGAAACCATGACCACTATAGTCATGCATTATAACGTTGTGTTACTTCTGGATGGAATTATAGTGAAAATAAATGATTTCCCTTTTTGCTGGGGACTCCCTGGAGCACCCTTTAGGATCCTTGGGGATCCCCGGACCCCACTTTGAGAACCAATGACCTACTTCACTTAATTAAAATCAATCACTGTTGACGTTTTGTTGACACCCCAACCACATCTTTACCGTTCTTTCTAACCTACACCTGCTTTTAGCGTTCATAGGTACGTTAATACGCTATAGAGCAGGGGTCGGCAAATAAGTCTGGCACCAGGCCAATCTTTTTTCAAGCTGTTACATGACGGGCCAGAACATCTTCAAACTCGGGTGCATGTTTAGCTCAGTGTGCGGGACCCGTTGAGAGGGTTGAATGATCGATCCTAACATAGTCTACTGCAGATGTTTTCCTCCCTTGTTAAACAAATTGATTATAAGGACACTTTTGCACATGCTCACAATAAAGCATGTGCTGCAGTGTGTGTGCGCGTCCCAGCATTTGATCTGTAGGCCTTATTTTCATTTCCCTGAGGATACTCATGGGAATTCAATCACACGTTTACTGACGGCTTTTTCAGAGATTTGTAAAGCAAGCCAGAGAGTCTTCTGAATGTCCTTCAGAACTTTTCAAAATAAAAGCACTTAGTAAACTCAACATGAAGCATTGCACCAAAAACGTTCTCACGCTTTCATTTTGGACGCACAGTCACTTAAGAGGAAGTTATTGTGTGAGTAACTGTAGCTGTCATGACTGAGATCTGTTTCAGCACCAGCCGCTATTAATTTATTTATTTAAATTTTTTCTGGCCGCGGGCCAGATGTTATTGCTGGCAGGCCGGTTCTGGCCCGCGGGCCGCCTATTGCCGACCACTGCAATAGGGCTTCCACCAGTGTGGTGAAATATGACTTCCCAGGGACTTCCGAGTGGGTTACACACTGAAGCCAAGAGATCTTGACCATGCGTCCATATGTGAGGACTTGGGAGTGAGGACTGGTTGCTCAGTGAAACTGAATAAATAAAGGTGAAAAAATAAATCTTCTTCTAAATTTAATAAACTGGATTTGATTCTTATGGTATACATTTACACATTTGGGTCAGCAGTCATCAAGTCCTGCACAGGGAATCAGACAGGCTTCTGCCTTCCCTGACACTTGTTGGTTTCGGGCAGGTTATTGGCTGCAGAGGGGTGTGTTTTTGCATGGAGTGACCCTGGCTGAACCTGACTTAACAGAGTCAGAAATTTTGGGACTTTTTAAGCAGGCAATCACATGTGATGACAACAGATTCATTAGACCTCGAGCTTTGCCCAGAATTCCCCATAAAAAAAGACCTCAATCGAAGTCTAGTAGAAGCTCATTAGGGGGGAAAATGTGGTCTCGTACACCAGAGCTCAAATAAAGATACAGCTGTCTCCGGCATGGCCTCGAACAATTTGGCTGCCGGATCAGATTCTTAATCAAATTATTTTAGCTATGGCACATTTAATCTGCTGTTGTTTTATTCATTAGCCGTTCCCAAATTATTGTGGCTCTGGCGGCCCCGCTGTCTCTCATCTCAGCCATTTCCCAGAGTGTAACGCACACACATCTGCTCCCAATCAAGGAAAGGGAGAGGGAGAGAATGCCTATTAGCAGTCTCTGGCATAGGTACACCGTGAACAGCAGTGCCCATCTCCCCTGGAGTTTCTGGTAGTCTCGTGCTGTATACAGCTCTCACTCAGCTCATTTGCCACGCCCTTATTACCTGATTTAATTACGAGGGGAACAAAAACAGGAGTCCTGGATTTGGGAGTCAGTGCTGGAGGTAAGAAGCCCCCGCTGAGAGCAGAGTATAGAGATTTATGGCACAGACATGCCCAGCCTCAGTTGAGTTAATCTCATTAAATCCAAGTATGTCGTGTTTGTGGATATGCAAGGCAATAATGACTCATTGTTCCAAACAAAAAGAGCTGTGATAATCTCTGTAATTTACGACCTTCCCTTGTTAGGCCTTTTTATGTTCTTCATAAACATACATAAAACTGATTTGATTATTTTTTAAATCAAATTTATTAGGATCACTGGGTCAGAGATAAATATAACATACAAATGTGGGTTGAAACAAGAAGTCATACGTTTTAAAGTTGACTAGAAAGCATTCCTGTAAACAAGCTTTTATTAAAAGTAGCAGCCACTTTGGTAAAAAGAGCTCTGATGCTGTTTTATCTTTCAAACATCTGTCGTCGTTCAAAGTGTTTTCAACTTGTTTTGATTTCTCGTACAGAGAATCAGCAGGGTGGAATAAATGATCAGGAGACATCATGAACTGAACCAAAGAATATAGTTTTCATGGTGATGAACTCTCAACCCCTAATGCCACCGTGACCAAAACCACAACCACACATATAATTCATTCCCAAAATGTCCTCATTTTCCAAAATATCGCCAATACTCCAAAAGCACCTTCGCTTTCCAAAATGTCCACACTTTTTATGAAATCCCCACTTACGGGATGTTTCCAAATAAAAAGCCCTATTTTACCATTCTCAAGTGTCCTCACTTTACAAAAATGTCCTTGAAATTGATTCAGTATGTGTATGTGCGGAAAAAATGCAAGTTACATTGGACAAAAAGAAATGTAATGTAAATGCAGAGTTAGCAGTAAAAGCTCACAATGCTAGAAGCACAGTAGAATGAGTCTTTCAATCCTTCCTTCTTCATGACCTTCCTTTCTTCTTCTTTTTTCCTCTCAGGACAGTCTCTTAGTCAGACCCCTTGGCCTCACTTTTAAAGGAAACTATTATACTGCATTTCCAGTATATTGTAGTTCTGACTCCTGTATGGCAGCTTTGCATGATTCAAAGTTAAACAAAAATTTTTCTGTTTTACACTGGCTCTTCATGTAGGCCCTCATTTCAGCCTCTGTCTGAAACAGCTGTAGATGCTCCTGTCTCTTTAGGCCCACCCCTCTCAAAGCCTAATGTTACCAGGGGCGAGTTCAATCTCAAAACGTTTTGCACCGGATTGCAACTTTTCTTATTGAACGACACTTTCCTTGCAACGTTCTGCAACAGGCTTCGAGGTATGTTTTCTTCTG
>NW_024042006.1:0-10158 GCF_014851395.1 Micropterus salmoides | reverse complement strand
AGTGTTCATTTTGAAAAAGTGCATTTCGGTCGACTGGGTCTGGAAACATTTGCGTTTCAATCAAAGGAAGGAGGTCCTTTTTATGATAACCACTGCATTTGAGATGTGACCACACATCTTCAGATAATTTAGGCTTTAAAGGCCCCATTGGACTCACTGATGATGGGATGGAACAAAGGCAAAATTGAGGAAAAAACAAGTACAAGGAACAAATTGACATTGATGGGAATTATGTGTAGTGTATCTGTGTAATTTGTTTATTTAAAGTTCTAGTACAGAGTTGTAAATATTAACTCCAGCTGAACTCTCAAACCTGACCGAATGCTTTCAGGAGTAGAGCAAGCAATATGTAGGGCAAACTGTGGATTGTGGATTTTTCTTGTAAACAAAAGTAATGTTTACATTTGGTGTTTCACAACAGACATACTTTGTGTGTATCCTTGAGGTCTAACTAACATGATGAATGCATTTCCTTCCTCCTAAAACATGTACAAAGCGGATTTTCCCAAAGGTTTTGAAAGCCTTATTATTTACATCCATGTTTACTAGCAAGCAGTTTTTTTGCATTGCTGCGTGTATATATATTCACCTGTCCACCAAACCTACCTAATCTCTCCCACCCACCTCCCTCTCTGACTCATAGGTCTTCTTCTTCTATTATCCTCACTGTACCTCCTGGGTCCTGTTTCAGAAAGTGGGTTTAGTGAAAACTCTGAGTAAGTTGAGCCCGAGATGAGGGAAACTCTGGGTTTTCGGTTTCAGAGAGCAAGATCAGATAAGCTCTAGGTCTGTAACCCCGGCAACTTACGCTGTGAACCTAACCTGCTCGGGAGGAGGTTTACTTCAACAAACGCTGAGTTTCTCTCTGACTCCTCCCCTCCTGCGGAGCTTGAAGCGGCTGTCTCACACACAGTGTCATTTCCTCAATTATACTGTCGATATCAAAGCACATATTGGAACGCAATTACGTCTTTGGAAACATCGAAATCACGGTTAAATAGGCTATTCGTTTTTTTTTTAACCCAAACATGATCTTGAACATCTGTCATCGATGTATGGAAAGAGAGTTGGACATCGTAAATTTATCCTCAGCACAGAATAAAATCTATAAGCTACACTGTCCTTCTTTATGACACAGTGACTCTGTGGACATTAAGGCAAAAAACTTACTGTGCGCTACAGTGCTGCAGTTTAAAGTTGGCTAATCTGTACAAAACTGATCAATGAACAGTAACCTTTCACATTGTAGTCGCACAGATCGAACATTGCTCAGCTGGATATGATGTGAATGTTTCTGAGTGAGGATGACTGTGGTCCAGCTGAAACAAATAAATGTAGCCTAGTTTAAAAGTGAGTTTTTTATTATCTGCTGATAGTCTGAATGTGTTTTGACAGCATTTCATAAAATACGAAATGAGCAAGATTTTATTAATGTAACAAAGACATCTAAAACTTCACAGTCAGTTTGAACCTAGACACATTTTACATTACAAAAAAAAACATTAATAGACCTACTGTCACTGAGACGGACTGTCACTTTACAATCACAGGTCCATGAGGAGCCTAAACTGTTTCTAATCTCTTCGATTAATATTTTCATCTTCAGTTTTTGCCACCAGCATTTAGTCCTGTTAGGTTACAGCTGAATAAACAGGCCTGTAGCCTATTTAAAATGAATAACAGGCTGTAGGATAATCCCAGCACTTCATCATTCATTAAGGAAATTCCAGTCTGGAAATAATGAATGAGCAACGCTGTATAAAATGTAATATTGTTAACGTATCGATCCTCCACTCCTACGTTAGAGCCAATCATCGTCCGTGTTGGCAACATTCATATTTCTAGCTCCACATGATTAAAATGGAGGCTCTGCCTTTATTTACCTGTTGCCATGGTGAATCGTAGTATCGGAGCTCCATTGATGATGGTTTTTTTTCATCCCCACGCACGCGCTTCCATCAGGCTCAACATACTCAGAGTTGATTGAACTTATTCTGATCGGCCTTTCTGAAATGGGAAAACTCTGAGTTTGACAGCTCAGAGTTCGTCAACCCAGCGTACAGGGTTACATTCAGAGTTTGTTGAACCTGCTTTCTGAAACAGGGCCCTGCTCGTTTGACCACCATGGGGTCCAGAGCCTTCAGCCGCGCTGCCCCTCGTCTCTGGAACTCGTCTCTTCCACCAGACATCTGCAACATTGACTCACTTTCCATTTTTAAATCCCGCCTGAAAACACATCTTTTTAAACTGGCATATCCCACGTGATCACTCTTTCTCACTCTTCGTTTCCAGTTGTTATGTACCCTGATTTTATGCACTGTAATTATAGTTGTTAATCTTATCGATTATTGCTGTACTGTTATGTTTTGTGAGGTGACCTTGAGTGTTCAGAAAGGCGCCTATAAATAAAATGTATTATTATTATTATTATATTAGCATTACCGTCACCTGTAGATCAGTGGAATAGTGTATTGACAGGAATGTGTATTGTGTGCACGTGTGTTGGGGATCCACGCATAGAAAAACAGCTCCATAGCACTACTAGAGGTTAAAAACACAACAACAAAAACACAGGGACCTTTTAAGAGAGACTGACATTTCTCTGCTCTGTCTCCACCCTCTCTCCAGTGCCATCTCCAGACAGGAAGGGGTCACCGCTACATCGTCAGCACAGGGAAAGAGCGGGACTCATAAAATTTGCCTGGTGTGCTCTGATGAGGCGTCAGGCTGCCACTACGGCGTTCTCACCTGTGGCAGCTGCAAGGTGTTTTTTAAGAGAGCAGTGGAAGGTACAAAGCCATAAGACATCATTATTTCCTCACTGATTTATTCATCGCCTGTGATAAACTCATTCATCACCTATCTGTGTCACATAAGTTTGCTCAAATGCTAGACTCATTACAACTTTAAGTTGGTGGCATGATCATTACAAAGTAAAGTAATGTGATACAACTAATTAGTTTCTCCCCCTAGAGTGTTTGCCACAGCAGTGAAGGTAAATAACAGATTAATCTTCCTCTTCTTTGTACCTCAGGGCAGCATAATTACCTGTGTGCTGGGAGGAATGACTGCATAATTGACAAGATCAGGAGGAAGAACTGCCCAGCCTGCCGTTTCCGCAAGTGTCTAATGGCAGGCATGAACCTGGAAGGTACATATTAACCACACGGATAACAGAAAACTGTGTAGCCTTGAGTTGGTTTAATTGCTTCGTTCTCCTCTTCACCTTTTGTCTCGATTTCCCTTAACTCTCCTCTGCGTGTTCATCCCTGTTTTCTCTTCTGCAGCGCGCAAAACCAAGAAGTTGAACCGCCTAAAGGGCGTCCTGCCGAGCAACCCACCCGAACCGACTCCTTCCCCGCCAGTTGAGGCTCGGTCCCTTGTACCCAAGTGCATGCCTCAGCTTGTCCCCACGATGCTGTCCCTGCTGAAGGCCATCGAGCCAGACACCATCTATGCCGGCTACGACAGCACCCTGCCCGACACCTCCACCCGCCTCATGACCACCCTCAACAGGCTGGGCGGCCGGCAGGTCATCTCTGCTGTCAAGTGGGCAAAGGCTCTGCCAGGTTGGTAGTGTAAATCTGTCTTTTGCTGTGGATGTAGTTTACATTGAGGTTAATCTGCAGCTGCATGAAGTTTCAAAAGAAAACAGTTTTATTTTATTATTTATATTTCACTTTTTTTAACATTCAACACAGATATGCCATATTGCCATTGGTCTTCTCTGTCTGTAATGACATCTATGTACATTTAAACTAAAAGAAAAGGGCGAGTTTAAATTGTGTGACACCGCACACAACGCAAAATGCAGACAGTATTTGCAATCACATTTTATTTTAACAGCGCACAGATTGGAAGCATGAACATTTGACAAGGGTTAGCCAAAAGCAGGAGATGTCTTAATGGATTGTAATATTCTCTGCTTTGGTTTGTGTAAACAAACTCACTGGCACTGTATCTTGATCTGCTCCATCTGGGGCTAACATGACACGTAGGCAAATCTAAATTACTTACTGTGTTTGTATGTTTTTTATTTGGTTACTCCTCATTGTCACTTTCAGCGGCACACCCTCTTGTACGTTGTGGTTGCATTGGTAGTTGAAGTATTTCCGTCTCTTTCCCTACAGGTTTCAGGAACTTGCACCTGGACGACCAGATGACTCTGCTGCAGTGCTCCTGGCTCTTCCTCATGTCTTTTGGTCTGGGCTGGAGGTCTTACCAGCAGTGCAACGGCAACATGCTCTGCTTTGCACCAGACCTCGTCATCAACGAGTATGTACAAGTCCATTGTCAATCTGTGTAAACATCTAACCCTTGTTGTTTAATTTGTTAACAAAGTAGTGTGACACTAATGTGTGATTATTAAGTATGGTTTTAATTCCATCAGTCAGCCAATGCATATATTTGTTTATGTCGATCAGTGCAGGGTGTGTGTGTGTGTGTGTGTGTGTGTGTGTACCTCATCAAACAGTGTCTGTCAGCTGTAATCAGTGTTTTATCCTCCTTATAGACTGAATGACTCTGTTTGTAAACAGCGCTCTGAGTGTAGTGAGCATTCAGCACAGCTACCATGCTTAGTGCTGGAATTGGCCTTTTGCTTCATAATCACAAGCTCTAAATTAATCTGATCATAATTAATATCTGGTGATATTATTTGTCAGACAACCTCCAAAGAATCATTTTGTCAGCTTGTTATATTTGCATTTGATTATGGCAGCCATTATTCAGTGTTTAGAATTCAACAATTTAATTTTTAAGGTGGTTTTTATTATATAATGACCAAGAATGTGACGTGTTTTGTCATGTTTAAATAAATTTTCGATTCACGTCTGCTCAACAAAGAGGCATGAAGGAGTCCTAGGGGTACGGTTCAGGAGTTTTTGCCCTCACTCGTTTGAAATATGCATTCTCAGCCTTCTACTCCAACAAACAAATAGACTGAATGTCATGTCTGGAAGAATGATTTAAAATAGGAGACCTTGAACATTTAATCTACTGAGGTATTGCTGGGAGTGGATTCATCTACCTGATTGAGACTGCACAAGCAGCCCCATAAATCAACTATCACTGGGGGAGAAACAAGAATGTGTTTCTGTCTGAATCCACCAGGGAGCGGATGAAGCTGCCCTACATGGCCGACCAGTGTGAGCAGATGCTGAAGATTTCCAGCGAGTTTGTCCGGCTGCAGGTTTCCCACGACGAGTATTTGTGCATGAAGGTCCTGCTGCTGCTCAGCACAGGTCAGAAAGCTGAACCACCCCGCACACCACCTTCCTCTATTACACGTCAAACCTGGTGTTAAGGCAGTCATTGCCAAAATACTTTACTCCAATCCAATGCAGTCCACGGATGCTGAAAGATAATGTTGATGTATGCGCTGGGCAAAACATCAGATCACAGCACTTTCCCAACTCATTTATTAACATGCAATGTAAATAAGAATTGAATCTTCACAGATAAATCATTGATCCACAAAAATACCCACACTCACTTTCACCAGCCAGAGCACTTATGAGAAGATGCAGAAGTACACAAGTTTTTGTTGTTTCCTAAAGGTGATTTAGTGCAGGAGAATGAAAGGTGTAAACAAAGACTTCAATTATAGTGAAGCTGATTAAAAATACATTTAAAATCATTATGGCAGGTAGCTTAAACACAGCCTAAAGTCAACACAGCCCTCCTCATGATGTGCTGGTGGATGTCCAGTTAGTGCTTTGTGCTGCTAAATATTATTGGGAGTACACCCTGAAAATGACCTGATGTATATTAATTAGTTTTAGCCCTTCACAGCACGGACATAATTTAAAATGCAAAGAACGTCCCTCCTCCTTTTTAAACCTGGAAGTTTTGTGTCAGTGTGTATTGGTACAAATGACTCCTCTCGGGTACCGTACATTATCCTTATCTCTGTCCCAGAGGTTGACCTTTAGTTTCCTCTCTCCTGCAGTGCCAAAGGATGGCCTGAAGAGCCAGGCGGTGTTCGACGATATCCGGATGTCGTACATTAAGGAGCTGGGGAAAGCCATCGTGAAGCGCGAGGAGAACTCCAGCCAGAACTGGCAGCGTTTCTATCAGCTCACCAAGTTGCTCGACTCCATGCATGAGGTACAGAGGCAAAATGCATGTTATCAGGTTATTGACTTCCTGCAGTCTGCAGCTTTCTTAATCCTTAAACAGTGATTCACTGCCTGTGACTGATTAATCAGCTAGTTTAAAGCATTGACGTGGTTCAAGTAGAATTTTTCCCCAATAATTAAGTTATTTTGATTTGCAGTATTGATAAGGTTGTGATAAATGGAATCGTAACCACTCAGCCATCTGCTTATTTTGTGAAAGCAGGCCTTCGTTAATACAGAATATTTTTCTTTACAGAAACATCAATGACTGATTATCTCAAACACGTGTGATGTTTCATCTACAGCAGCATTTAGGTGACGAAACGTAAGAGTTATACAAAGACAAAAAAAGTTCTGTATGCTATCATATCTGAACTAACTAGAATGCAATGTGTTTGTCTGTCTATCATCGTCTCATTAATAGGGTTGAGTTTTGTTTGGATTTTTTTACGATTTCAGTGCCAAATCGACCATTTTAAAACTGTTCTGGTGCCTGAACGGATACTTCAAAAAGAAGGGGAGAAAAGCTTTTTTTAATCATTTTTTTAATATTTAAAATTCTTTAAATTGAACAATATATTAACTGTTTAAAGTATACTTAAATATAATATATACAAAACACAACTGTTGTATTTGGCCAAGGCAGAAAGGGCTGTTGATTGTCATTACTGTTTTCTCCAGTATTTCCAGGAGGTCATTGAATGTGTCATGCCTGTCAGCAAATGTGTTATAAGTGTAGAAGCCTGTCAATCATTTATTTTCCTACCTGTGATTGGCAGAGTGTTAAGGGGGCGGTTGTTGTTGTTGTTCCTGCTAGCCTGGGAGAGTGTGTGTTAGCCTCAGGACAGAGTTTGAAGACAGGAGAAGTTAACATGTGTAGCTCTCTGCTGAGCCAGGTTTGTTTTGAGTACGCTGCGGCTCACGGTAGGCTGTGAGCCGCAGTAAGACTGAGCGAAAGCGACTGTCGTCTCGTAGCGTTTCATTGAGGGACACTACATTTGGTACTGCAGTGAATAGTGGCGCCTCTTAAGTCTTCTTACGTTGTAATTCGGTGTAGTAGGAACTGGTTCCATATTGGCACCGGGTTTTGGTACCCAGCCCTACTCATTAGGGCTGAACGATTTTGGAAAATATGTAATTGCGATTTTTTTTTATTTTTTTTTTTTTTTTTTTTAACAATATTGCGATTGCGATTTAATATGCAATAAATTTTTAACCTCTTTACCTTCTGTATTATTCAAAATGGACAAGCAGTAAATCAGTGTATGGTATGACCAACACAATATTTGCTAGATTAAACATACACTGTTCTTTCTTGTGGGTCAGGCCTGTGTTGATGAATGATGAATTAGGTAGAATTATTATGAGCAATGGTGATGTATCAAATTATAATATGAGAAAGATCTATTATATATATCAGTCGGCCTACCTACAGACCACAAGAAAAACACCGTTCACCACAGTGTATTATACAGTAAGCGCTCAATACGAAACCCACAGTTCAACCACCAATTAATGCGTCCTTATCTCAGTTCAAATATCCTAGTCCATCGTTCTGTATCCCAGTAAGCAAACAAAAATGTTCAGTTTGAGGATCAATTCAAAGTTGGCCACAATATGCTTACCTTACTACACGTGTCTTTCTGTTGGACTTTTTCCTGTCCGTCAAAGCCGCAACAAGGCAAGGTACAGCGTAACGTGCAGACGAAGCATCAACTTCGTCAGACTACTTTCCTCTTGAGTGTAATCGCAGCCTTTGTGATTAGAAAATCTTGTTATTACATTGCGATAATATCGCAAATGCAATTAATCATTCAGCCCTACTACTCATTAAAGGTCCAGTATGCAAGTTTTAGTGACATCTAGTGGGAAGTTGCAAATTTTTTGAAATGCAACAGAAACACAAGTAGTACTGACAGCCATAATTCAGCTTTTGGTAAAATAGTGAAATGTTTTAATGGGCAATTAGCATGTGAAAGTACAAATTACATATTTGTCTGCACAGTGGGACGCAAAATCCAATAACATTGTTTAATGCAAATTCGTAAAGTATTTATTATTGGTCACTTGATAGGCACAAGGCCTTGTTATATCACCATTAGCAGTATAAAGAATACATGTTTTCCACCAGGGCAGTAAAATGTGAAGTTTAGCTGCTGATCTGAGCTTCCCTGCTGTTACCGTCTCATTACCAATAATATCCTCAGCTGTTGTCTCAGGAAGTAACGGCACATTTCTGTCCACGTACAAAGCCATAACCAAGCGCTGGAGAAGAACTACTTGAAATTACAATCCAACTACATATTTAGAGTATATTTCAAGTTTAGCTGGCTGATATGAGCTTCGATCGTTTTATTGCCAATTAGCGATCAGCTGATTCTGAGAGAGAGAGAGAGTGTAACTACATGAAGTTAATCCAACTAACATAACGCCACAAGCCAAAGCACAGCGCTGGAGAATAAAACCAATCCAACTAACAATACATTTTTTACGGTTTTTATTGCCAATTAACGTTACTGATCAGCTGGATTGTCTCGATATGTAACCGGCAAAGCCAAACCACAGGCTGGAGAATAGTAGGCGCCATGAAATTAATCTATTTTCACACCACTGACAGGGGAAACATGTCACGGCTCTCTGTGATTATGGCCCTAACAGCTAAAGCTATGAACAACAGTTTTCATTTGCATTGCTAAAGTCTGACAAACAAAGTTAATTACCTGTCCAGCAGAAAACAGACAACTTCAGCACCGCTTTGAAAACATTTGTCCCACATTAACGTTATAGCCTTCCATCTAGGAAAATCCATAAAATCCTTGATTTCTGTCAGATGTCTGTCCGTCTGGCTCTCGCTCTTGTGCTAAATAACACGTGTGCTACACTACCGGAATTACACAAGCAGAAGAAACGGTTTGATGACGAAACGCGCTCTGTAGCGCTGTTTGTTCGTTGACGGCTACGGTAGAAACATGACGCAAAATACAGCAACCTCCACAGCAGGGGGTGCCCACGGTTAGTATATAAAGTCTCATTCTAAGGTAATACAAAACATAATGGTTCACGTAGGTCTTCATTTACTTACATTTATTCATTTAACTAACGCTTTTATCCAAAGCGACTTACAATTGCTATATTGTCAGAGGTCGCACGCCTCTGGAGCAACTAGGGTTTCTTGTTTTATTATGGCTGTGGTCTTGTTTCGTCGACTGCTGGATAGTGAAGCCGGTTAGCCCAGCTAACCTCGCCTGACTGCGGTCTGGAAGCCCAGCAGGACTGGACGGACCAGTCCATGACCACACACACTAGTATGTTTTTAAGGGGAAAGTACATAAACACACACTGTAGGGAAATATTTAAAATATCCGAAATAACCAACATGGTAAATTATGTCTGTTAGAGGCTCTGAATTTCGGTTTTGATTACTTTTCAATTAATGGTCCAGCCCTATCAAGTGGTTCCAGCAGCAGTTCCTATCTTTTGTGCTCTCTTCTAATCAAAATAATGGATCTGTATACCACGATACTGAGTGCATACATGTAAATACAGTCTGTCACAGGCATTGTGCTCCGATGGGCTGGGCAGTGTAAACGGTATAAACAGTTTTCTAACCAAAAATACGGCAGCCTTTTTGGAACGACAGCCTATTTTCCCAAAATAGGCACAGCAATGTGGGTTAAGTTTGGTAACACCTACTTTTGTTTTGATATCCAAAGTCCAGTTGAAAATGAGGGATTTTAACTGACATAATTGACCGTAAGCCCTGTGGCTGTACCCATTTCATACTGCGGGATTTACACTGCCATAATTAGAGACGTTGGGTTATTTGTTTATTTTAAATCTGTGTGCAGCTCATACTCTTAGTCATTTTCAGGTTGTGAATCTACTATTACAAATTTTAACTTTAAAATCTTTAAGCTCAATAGAAATATAAACTTAATTTAGATTGTTTATACTCCTGCGACTCGTGCAAAAAAAAAAAAAACCTCAGCGCTAACTCCTGGTGTACATTTTAAGCTTTTGACCAAGTAACAGTAATAAA
>NW_024042005.1:0-44229 GCF_014851395.1 Micropterus salmoides | reverse complement strand
GTAATATTACTGACTGCTAAACGTGTTCAAAAGACGATCTTCACCCAGTAACAAATGATCTAGAATCATTGTTTAATATATTCCTTATAGGGATCCTTAGACTTCAGAGGTCAGCAACACTACCCCAACAAAAGCACTTACTGAATTCATAACTCAAGTCAGTGCTTGTGTTTGGGTGATGTTGGTGACAAAGTTATGGTTAGCTGGTTATGTTAAAATGATGTGAAACTGACTCTGTTGAAGAACTCACAACCAAGACAACCCCAAAGAGAAGCACTTATGAACACAAGAATCATCAGTGTCTCCATTTGAGGTGATCTGACGTGATTTTAATGCCGTCTCTCTTCAGTTACAGTTTGTGGCTTTTGACATGTACAACCTCCCCAACAAGTAGCACTTACCTAATTCAGACAAAACTCAAAGCTCAGTTGGGCCAATATCACATATTGCAGTGAGCAATTCCTCTCTTCTCCGTAGTCCAGATGTTTCTTTCTAGCATTTTCTGTGCTGTCTTCCCAGTGGCAGCACAAGTGGTGTTTCTTGCACAGATCTGCCCATCTTAAATGTAGTTTGAAGCCATTGCCACCCAACTCCGCCTTCTTTTTCTTGAAGTTTCACTGATCTTGACATTGCGAAATGAACAATAGCATATTTGTATTTGATGGACAATAGTCATCTTCAATTCATGCATTCCATTAGAAGTTGACGAGCGGTCAATTAGACTCCAATGAGTTTTCTTGATGCAACTCATTTACACATGGTGCCTGCCATTGCAGCTCCATCAGGAGTACTTTAAAGCAATACAAAGAAGCAGAGTTAGCACTGAATTTCTTCTCCAAATGGCACTTTCTGCAAAAAGACCCCCAAGACATGTCTCCAAAAACTGTCATCTACGTGTAGGGTTCATGTGAGAATTCCACCCCAACTCATATATATTGTCTTGCACTTCATTTGCAGAATGTGAACAAAACTGACGTGAATCTCTTACTGATCCTTTTAAATGACATAGTTCACACACCTGAAGATTCAGAGGTCAGCAAAACTGCCCCAACAAAAAGCACTTACTGTATTGAGAAACAAAGTTAGTGTCTGTGTTCAGGTAATAATAAAGACTAAATGGAGATGTTGATGAGAAAAACTCTGTTGCATTCAATCCCATCAGATTGACAACCCAACTATAAAGTAATTTCAAAGCATTAAAAAACACAGTTGCTTAAGTTAAAGTGTATCACTCAATGAAATTTGTCTCTGAAATGTAGAAGTAATTTCTTCAAACAGCTCTGTGGAGTGGATTCAATCAAGGAACATGTCAGAACCAAGACAACCCCAAAGAGAAGCACTTATGAACACAAGAATCATCAGTCTCCATTTGAGGTGATCTGGGGCTGATTCTCACAAAATATGGCACCAAAAAATCCAGTTGCTTTTGTCATTTTCAACTGCCCCAACAAGGAGCACTACTGAATTCAACAGTCAAGTCAATGCTCAAGTTAGGGTAATATTACTGACTGCTAAACGTGTTCAAAAGAGGATTCTTCACCCAGTAACAAATGATCTAGAATCATTGTTCTAATATATTCCTTATAGGGATCCTTAGACTTCAGAGGTCAGCAACACTACCCCAACAAAAAGCACTTACTGAATTCATAACTCAAGTCAGTGCTTGTGTTTGGGTGATGTTGGTGACAAAGTTATGGTTAGCTGGTTATGTTAAAATGATATGAAACTGACTGTGATATGTGTGTTGAAGAACTCACAACCAAGACAACCCAAAGAGAAGCACTTATGAACACAAGAATCATCAGTGTCTCCATTTGAGGTGATCTGGGGTGATTCTCACAAAATATGGCACCAAAAAATCCAGTTGCTTTTGTCATTTCAACTGCCCCAACAAGGAGCACTTACTGAATTCAACAGTCAAGTCAATGCTCAAGTTAGGGTAATATACTGACTGCTAACTGACTGCTAAACTGTTCAAAAGACGATTCTTCACCCAGTAACAAATGATCTAGAATCATTGTTCTAATATATTCCTTATAGGGATCCTTAGACTTCAGAGGTCAGCAACACTACCCCAACAAAAAGCACTTACTGAATTCATAACTCAAGTCAGTGCTTGTGTTTGGGTGATGTTGGTGACAAAGTTATGGTTAGCTACTTATGTTAAAATGATGTGAAACTGACTCTGTTGAAGAACTCACAACCAAGACAACCCCAAAGAGAAGCACTTATGAACACAAGAATCATCAGTGTCTCCATTTGAGGTGATCTGAACGTGATTTTAATGCCGTCTCTCTTCAGTTACAGTTTGTGGCTTTTGACATGTACAACCTCCCCAACAAGTAGCACTTACCTAATTCAGACAAAACTCAAAGCTCATGTTGGGCCAATATCACATACTTGCAGTGAGCAATCTTCCTCTCTTCTCCGTAGTCCAGATGTTTCTTTCTAGCATTTTCTGTGCTGTCTTTCCCAGTGGCAGCACAAGTGGTGTTTCTTGCACAGATCTGCCCATCTTAAATGTAGTTTGAAGCCATTGCCACCCAACTCCGCCTTCTTTTTCTTGAAGTTTCACTGATCTTGACATTGCGAAATGAACAATAGCACTATTTGTATTTGATGGACAATAGTCATCTTAAATTCATGCATTCCATTAGAAGTTGACGAGCGGTCAATTAGACTCCAATGAGTTTTCTTGATGCAACTCATTTACACATGGTGGCCTGCCATTGCAGCTCCATCAGGAGTACTTTAAAGCAATACAAAGAAGCAGAGTTAGCACTGAATTTCTTCTCCAAATGGCACTTTCTGCAAAAAGACCCCAAGACATGTCTCCAAAAACTGTCATCTATGTAGGGTTCATGTGAGAATTCCACCCCAACTCATATATATTTGTCTTGCACTTCATTTGCAGAATGTGAACAAAACTGACGTGAATCTCTTACTGATCCTTTTAAATGACACAGTTCAACACCTGAAGATTCAGAGGTCAGCAAAACTGCCCCAACAAAAAGCACTTACTGTATTGAGAAACAAAGTTAGTGTCTGTGTTCAGGTAATAATAAAGACTAAATGGAGATGTTGATGAGAAAAACTCTGTTGCATTCAATCCCATCAGATTGACAACCCAACTATAAAGTAATTTCAAAGCATTAAAAAACACAGTTGCTTAAGTTAAAGTGTATCACTCAATGAAATTTGTCTCTGAAATGTAGAAGTAATTTCTTCAAACAGCTCTGTGGAGTGGATTCAATCAAGGAACATGTCAGAACCAAGACAACCCCAAAGAGAAGCACTTATGAACACAATAATCAGTGTCTCCATTTGAGGTGATCTGGGGCTGATTCTCACAAAATATGGCACCAAAAAATCCAGTTGCTTTTGTCATTTCAACTCCCCAACAAGGAGCACTTACTGAATTCAACAGTCAAGTCAATGCTCAAGTTAGGGTAATATTACTGACTGCTAAACGTGTTCAAAAGACGATTCTTCACCCAGTAACAAATGATCTAGAATCATTGTTCTAATATATTCCTTATAGGGATCCTTAGACTTCAGAGGTCAGCAACACTACCCCAACAAAAAGCACTTACTGAATTCATAACTCAAGTCAGTGCTTGTGTTTGGGTGATGTTGGTGACAAAGTTATGGTTAGCTGGTTATGTTAAAATGATGTGAAACTGACTGTGATATGTCTGTTGAAGAACTCACAACCAAGACAACCCCAAAGAGAAGCACTTATGAACCAAGAATCATCAGTGTCTCCATTTGAGGTGATCTGGGGCTGATTCTCACAAAATATGGCACCAAAAAATCCAGTTGCTTTTGTCATTTTCAACTGCCCCAACAAGGAGCACTTACTGAATTCAACAGTCAAGTCAATGCTCAAGTTAGGGTAATATTACTGACTGCTAAATACTGACTGCTAAACATGTTCAAAAGACGATTCTTCACCCAGTAACAAATGATCTAGAATCATTGTTCTAATATATTCCTTATAGGGATCCTTAGACTTCAGAGGTCAGCAACACTACCCCAACAAAAAGCACTTACTGAATTCATAACTCAAGTCAGTGCTTGTGTTTGGGTGATGTTGGTGACAAAGTTATGGTTTAGCTGGTTATGTTAAAATGATGTGAAACTGACTCTGTTGAAGAACTCACAACCAAGACAACCCCAAAGAGAAGCACTTATGAACACAAGAATCATCAGTGTCTCCATTTGAGGTGATCTGAACGTGATTTTAATGCCGTCTCTCTTCAGTTACAGTTTGTGGCTTTTGACATGTACAACCTCCCCAACAAGTAGCACTTACCTAATTCAGACAAAACTCAAAGCTCATGTTGGGCCAATATCACATACTTGCAGTGAGCAATCTTCCTCTCTTCTCCGTAGTCCAGATGTTTCTTTCTAGCATTTTCTGTGCTGTCTTTCCCAGTGGCAGCACAAGTGTGTTTCTTGCACAGATCTGCCCATCTTAAATGTAGTTTGAAGCCATTGCCACCCAACTCTGCCTTCTTTTTCTTGAAGTTTCACTGATCTTGACATTGCGAAATGAACAATAGCACTATTTGTATTTGATGGACAATAGTCATCTTAAATTCATGCATTCCATTAGAAGTTGACGAGCGGTCAATTAGACTCCAATGAGTTTTCTTGATGCAACTCATTTACACATGGTGGCCTGCCATTGCAGCTCCATCAGGAGTACTTTAAAGCAATACAAAGAAGCAGAGTTAGCACTGAATTTCTTCTCCAAATGGCACTTTCTGCAAAAAAGACCCAAGACAGCTTGTGAGAAAGCAAGAATCATTACATGTCTCCAAAAACTGTCATCTACATGTAGGGTTCATGTGAGAATTCCACCCCAACTCATATATTTGTCTTGCACTTCATTTGCAGAATGTGAACAAAACTGACGTGAATCTCTTACTGATCCTTTTAAATGACACAGTTCACACACCTGAAGATTCAGAGGTCAGCAACACTACCCCAACAAAAAGCACTTACTGAATTCATAACTCAAGTCAGTGCTTGTGTTTGGGTGATGTTGGTGACAAAGTTATGGTTTAGCTGGTTATGTTAAAATGATATGAAACTGACTGTGATATGTGTGTTGAAGAACTCACAACCAAGACAACCCCAAAGAGAAGCACTTATGAACACAAGAATCATCAGTGTCTCCATTTGAGGTGATCTGGGGCTGATTCTCACAAAATATGGCACCAAAAAATCCAGTTGCTTTTGTCATTTTCAACTGCCCCAACAAGGAGCACTTACTGAATTCAACAGTCAAGTCAATGCTCAAGTTAGGGTAATATTACTGACTGCTAATATGACTGCTAAACGTGTTCAAAAGACGATTCTTCACCCAGTAACAAATGATCTAGAATCATTGTTCTAATATATTCCTTATAGGGATCCTTAGACTTCAGAGGTCAGCAACACTACCCCAACAAAAAGCACTTACTGAATTCATAACTCAAGTCAGTGCTTGTGTTTGGGTGATGTTGGTGACAAAGTTATGGTTTAGCTGGTTATGTTAAAATGATGTGAAACTGACTCTGTTGAAGAACTCACAACCAAGACAACCCAAAGAGAAGCACTTATGAACACAAGAATCATCAGTGTCTCCATTTGAGGTGATCTGAACGTGATTTTAATGCCGTCTCTCTTCAGTTACAGTTTGTGGCTTTTGACATGTACAACCTCCCCAACAAGTAGCACTTACCTAATTCAGACAAAACTCAAAGCTCATGTTGGGCCAATATCACATACTTGCAGTGAGCAATCTTCCTCTCTTCTCCGTAGTCCAGATGTTTCTTTCTAGCATTTCTGTGCTGTCTTTCCCAGTGGCAGCACAAGTGGTGTTTCTTGCACAGATCTGCCCATCTTAAATGTAGTTTGAAGCCATTGCCACCCAACTCCGCCTTCTTTTTCTTGAAGTTTCACTGATCTTGACATTGCGAAATGAACAATAGCACTATTTGTATTTGATGGACAATAGTCATCTTCAATTCATGCATTCCATTAGAAGTTGACGAGCGGTCAATTAGACTCCAATGAGTTTTCTTGATGCAACTCATTTACACATGGTGGCCTGCCATTGCAGCTCCATCAGGAGTACTTTAAAGCAATACAAAGAAGCAGAGTTAGCACTGAATTTCTTCTCCAAATGGCACTTTCTGCAAAAAGACCCCCAAGACATGTCTCCAAAAACTGTCATCTACGTAGGGTTCATGTGAGAATTCCACCCCAACTCATATATATTTGTCTTGCACTTCATTTGCAGAATGTGAACAAAACTGACGTGAATCTCTTACTGATCCTTTTAAATGACATAGTTCACACACCTGAAGATTCAGAGGTCAGCAAAACTGCCCCAACAAAAAGCACTTACTGTATTGAGAAACAAAGTTAGTGTCTGTGTTCAGGTAATAATAAAGACTAAATGGAGATGTTGATGAGAAAAACTCTGTTGCATTCAATCCCATCAGATTGACAACCCAACTATAAAGTAATTTCAAAGCATTAAAAAACACAGTTGCTTAAGTTAAAGTGTATCACTCAATGAAATTTGTCTCTGAAATGTAGAAGTAATTTCTTCAAACAGCTCTGTGGAGTGGATTCAATCAAGGAACATGTCAGAACCAAGACAACCCCAAAGAGAAGCACTTATGAACACAAGAATCATCAGTCTCCATTTGAGGTGATCTGGGGCTGATTCTCACAAAATATGGCACCAAAAAATCCAGTTGCTTTTGTCATTTTCAACTGCCCCAACAAGGAGCACTTACTGAATTCAACAGTCAAGTCAATGCTCAAGTTAGGGTAATATTACTGACTGCTAAACGTGTTCAAAAGAGGATTCTTCACCCAGTAACAAATGATCTAGAATCATTGTTCTAATATATTCCTTATAGGGATCCTTAGACTTCAGAGGTCAGCAACACTACCCCAACAAAAAGCACTTACTGAATTCATAACTCAAGTCAGTGCTTGTGTTTGGGTGATGTTGGTGACAAAGTTATGGTTTAGCTGGTTATGTTAAAATGATGTGAAACTGACTGTGATATGTGTGTTGAAGAACTCACAACCAAGACAACCCCAAAGAGAAGCACTTATGAACACAAGAATCATCAGTGTCTCCATTTGAGGTGATCTGGGGCTGATTCTCACAAATATGGCACCAAAAAATCCAGTTGCTTTTGTCATTTTCAACTGCCCCAACAAGGAGCACTTACTGAATTCAACAGTCAAGTCAATGCTCAAGTTAGGGTATATGACTGCTACTGACTGCTAAACGTGTTCAAAAGACGATTCTTCACCCAGTAACAAATGATCTAGAATCATTGTTCTATATTCCTTATAGGGATCCTTAGACTTCAGAGGTCAGCAACACTACCCCAACAAAAAGCACTTACTGAATTCATAACTCAAGTCAGTGCTTGTGTTTGGGTGATGTTGGTGACAAAGTTATGGTTTAGCTGGTTATGTTAAAATGATGTGAAACTGACTCTGTTGAAGAACTCACAACCAAGACAACCCCAAAGAGAAGCACTTATGAACACAAGAATCATCAGTGTCTCCATTTGAGGTGATCTGAACGTGATTTTAATGCCGTCTCTCTTCAGTTACAGTTTGTGGCTTTTGACATGTACAACCTCCCCAACAAGTAGCACTTACCTAATTCAGACAAAACTCAAAGCTCATGTTGGGCCAATATCACATACTTGCAGTGAGCAATCTTCCTCTCTTCTCCGTAGTCCAGATGTTTCTTTCTAGCATTTTCTGTGCTGTCTTTCCCAGTGGCAGCACAAGTGGTGTTTCTTGCACAGATCTGCCCATCTTAAATGTAGTTTGAAGCCATTGCCACCCAACTCCGCCTTCTTTTTCTTGAAGTTTCACTGATCTTGACATTGCGAAATGAACAATAGCACTATTTGTATTTGATGGACAACAGTCATCTTAAATTCATGCATTCCATTAGAAGTTGACGAGCGGTCAATTAGACTCCAATGAGTTTTCTTGATGCAACTCATTTACACATGGTGGCCTGCCATTGCAGCTCCATCAGGAGTACTTTAAAGCAATACAAAGAAGCAGAGTTAGCACTGAATTTCTTCTCCAAATGGCACTTTCTGCAAAAAGACCCCCAAGACAGCTTGTGAGAAAGCAAGAATCATTACATGTCTCCAAAAACTGTCATCTACATGTAGGGTTCATGTGAGAATTCCACCCCAACTCATATATATTTGTCTTGCACTTCATTTGCAGAATGTGAACAAAACTGACGTGAATCTCTTACTGATCCTTTTAAATGACACAGTTCACACACCTGAAGATTCAGAGGTCAGCAAAACTGCCCCAACAAAAAGCACTTACTGTATTGAGAAACAAAGTTAGTGTCTGTGTTCAGGTAATAATAAAGACTAAATGGAGATGTTGATGAGAAAAACTCTGTTGCATTCAATCCCATCAGATTGACAACCCAACTATAAAGTAATTTCAAAGCATTAAAAAACACAGTTGCTTAAGTTAAAGTGTATCACTCAATGAAATTTGTCTCTGAAATGTAGAAGTAATTTCTTCAAACAGCTCTGTGGAGTGGATTCAATCAAGGAACATGTCAGAACCAAGACAACCCCAAAGAGAAGCACTTATGAACACAAGAATCATCAGTGGCTCATTTGAGGTGATCTGGGGCTGATTCTCACAAAATATGGCACCAAAAAATCCAGTTGCTTTTGTCATTTCAACTGCCCCAACAAGGAGCACTTACTGAATTCAACAGTCAAGTCAATGCTCAAGTTAGGGTAATATTACTGACTGCTAAACGTGTTCAAAAGAGGATTCTTCACCCAGTAACAAATGATCTAGAATCATTGTTCTAATATATTCCTTATAGGGATCCTTAGACTTCAGAGGTCAGCAACACTACCCCAACAAAAAGCACTTACTGAATTCATAACTCAAGTCAGTGCTTGTGTTTGGGTGATGTTGGTGACAAAGTTATGGTGTAGCTGGTTATGTTAAAATGATGTGAAACTGACTGTGATATGTGTTGAAGAACTCACAACCAAGACAACCCCAAAGAGAAGCACTTATGAACACAAGAATCATCAGTGTCTCCATTTGAGGTGATCTGGGGCTGATTCTCACAAAATATGGCACCAAAAAATCCAGTTGCTTTTGTCATTTTCAACTGCCCCAACAAGGAGCACTTACTGAATTCAACAGTCAAGTCAATGCTCAAGTTAGGGTAATATTACTGACTGCTAAACGTGTTCAAAAGAGGATTCTTCACCCAGTAACAAATGATCTAGAATCATTGTTCTAATATATTCCTTATAGGGATCCTTAGACTTCAGAGGTCAGCAACACTACCCCAACAAAAAGCACTTACTGAATTCATAACTCAAGTCAGTGCTTGTGTTTGGGTGATGTTGGTGACAAAGTTATGGTTTAGCTGGTTATGTTAAAATGATGTGAAACTGACTCTGTTGAAGAACTCACAACCAAGACAACCCCAAAGAGAAGCACTTATGAACACAAGAATCATCAGTGTCTCCATTTGAGGTGATCTGAACGTGATTTTAATGCCGTCTCTCTTCAGTTACAGTTTGTGGCTTTTGACATGTACAACCTCCCCAACAAGTAGCACTTACCTAATTCAGACAAAACTCAAAGCTCATGTTGGGCCAATATCACATACTTGCAGTGAGCAATCTTCCTCTCTCTCCGTAGTCCAGATGTTTCTTTCTAGCATTTTCTGTGCTGTCTTTCCCAGTGGCAGCACAAGTGGTGTTTCTTGCACAGATCTGCCCATCTTAAATGTAGTTTGAAGCCATTGCCACCCAACTCGCCTTCTTTTCTTGAAGTTTCACTGATCTTGACATTGCGAAATGAACAATAGCACTATTTGTATTTGATGGACAATAGTCATCTTAAATTCATGCATTCCATTAGAAGTTGACGAGCGGTCAATTAGACTCCAATGAGTTTTCTTGATGCAACTCATTTACACATGGTGGCCTGCCATTGCAGCTCCATCAGGAGTACTTTAAAGCAATACAAAGAAGCAGAGTTAGCACTGAATTTCTTCTCCAAATGGCACTTTCTGCAAAAAAGACCCAAGACAGCTTGTGAGAAAGCAAGAATCATTACATGTCTCCAAAAACTGTCATCTACATGTAGGGTTCATGTGAGAATTCCACCCCAACTCATATATATTTGTCTTGCACTTCATTTGCAGAATGTGAACAAAACTGACGTGAATCTCTTACTGATCCTTTTAAATGACACAGTTCACACACCTGAAGATTCAGAGGTCAGCAACACTACCCCAACAAAAAGCACTTACTGAATTCATAACTCAAGTCAGTGCTTGTGTTTGGGTGATGTTGGTGACAAAGTTATGGTTTAGCTGGTTATGTTAAAATGATATGAACTGACTGTGATATGTGTGTTGAAGAACTCACAACCAAGACAACCCCAAAGAGAAGCACTTATGAACACAAGAATCATCAGTGTCTCCATTTGAGGTGATCTGAATGTGATTTTAATGCCGTCTCTCTTCAGTTACAGTTTGTGGCTTTTGACATGTACAACCTCCCCAACAAGTAGCACTTACCTAATTCAGACAAAACTCAAAGCTCATGTTGGGAATATATCACATACTTGCAGTGAGCAATCTTCCTCTCTTCTCCGTAGTCCAGATGTTTCTTTCTAGCATTTTCTGTGCTGTCTTTCCCAGTGGCAGCACAAGTGGTGTTTCTTGCACAGATCTGCCCATCTTAAATGTAGTTTGAAGCCATTGCCACCCAACTCCGCCTTCTTTTTCTTGAAGTTTCACTGATCTTGACATTGCGAAATGAACAATAGCACTATTTGTATTTGATGGACAATAGTCATCTTAAATTCATGCATTCCATTAGAAGTTGACGAGCGGTCAATTAGACTCCAATGAGTTTTCTTGATGCAACTCATTTACACATGGTGGCCTGCCATTGCAGCTCCATCAGGAGTACTTTAAAGCAATACAAAGAAGCAGAGTTAGCACTGAATTTCTTCTCCAAATGGCACTTTCTGCAAAAAGACCCCCAAGACAGCTTGTGAGAAAGCAAGAATCATTACATGTCTCCAAAAACTGTCATCTACATGTAGGGTTCATGTGAGAATTCCACCCCAACTCATATATATTTGTCTTGCACTTCATTTGCAGAATGTGAACAAAACTGACGTGAATCTCTTACTGATCCTTTTAAATGACACAGTTCACACACCTGAAGATTCAGAGGTCAGCAAAACTGCCCCAACAAAAAGCACTTACTGTATTGAGAAACAAAGTTAGTGTCTGTGTTCAGGTAATAATAAAGACTAAATGGAGATGTTGATGAGAAAAACTCTGTTGCATTCAATCCCATCAGATTGACAACCCAACTATAAAGTAATTTCAAAGCATTAAAAAACACAGTTGCTTAAGTTAAAGTGTATCACTCAATGAAATTTGTCTCTGAAATGTAGAAGTAATTTCTTCAAACAGCTCTGTGGAGTGGATTCAATCAAGGAACATGTCAGAACCAAGACAACCCCAAAGAGAAGCACTTATGAACACAATAATCACCAGTGGCTCTATTTGAGGTGATCTGGGGCTGATTCTCACAAAATATGGCACCAAAAAATCCAGTTGCTTTTGTCATTTTCAACTGCCCCAACAAGGAGCACTTACTGAATTCAACAGTCAAGTCAATGCTCAAGTTAGGGTAATATTACTGACTGCTAAACGTGTTCAAAAGAGGATTCTTCACCCAGTAACAAATGATCTAGAATCATTGTTCTAATATATTCCTTATAGGGATCCTTAGACTTCAGAGGTCAGCAACACTACCCCAACAAAAAGCACTTACTGAATTCATAACTCAAGTCAGTGCTTGTGTTTGGGTGATGTTGGTGACAAAGTTATGGTTTAGCTGGTTATGTTAAAATGATGTGAAACTGACTCTGTTGAAGAACTCACAACCAAGACAACCCCAAAGAGAAGCACTTATGAACACAAGAATCATCAGTGTCTCCATTTGAGGTGATCTGAACGTGATTTTAATGCCGTCTCTCTTCAGTTACAGTTTGTGGCTTTTGACATGTACAACCTCCCCAACAAGTAGCACTTACCTAATTCAGACAAAACTCAAAGCTCATGTTGGGCCAATATCACATACTTGCAGTGAGCAATCTTCCTCTCTTCTCCGTAGTCCAGATGTTTCTTTCTAGCATTTTCTGTGCTGTCTTTCCCAGTGGCAGCACAAGTGGTGTTTCTTGCACAGATCTGCCCATCTTAAATGTAGTTTGAAGCCATTGCCACCCAACTCCGCCTTCTTTTTCTTGAAGTTTCACTGATCTTGACATTGCGAAATGAACAATAGCACTATTTGTATTTGATGGACAATAGTCATCTTAAATTCATGCATTCCATTAGAAGTTGACGAGCGGTCAATTAGACTCCAATGAGTTTTCTTGATGCAACTCATTTACACATGGTGGCCTGCCATTGCAGCTCCATCAGGAGTACTTTAAAGCAATACAAAGAAGCAGAGTTAGCACTGAATTTCTTCTCCAAATGGCACTTTCTGCAAAAAGACCCCCAAGACAGCTTGTGAGAAAGCAAGAATCATTACATGTCTCCAAAAACTGTCATCTACATGTAGGGTTCATGTGAGAATTCCACCCCAACTCATATATATTTGTCTTGCACTTCATTTGCAGAATGTGAACAAAACTGACGTGAATCTCTTACTGATCCTTTTAAATGACACAGTTCACACACCTGAAGATTCAGAGGTCAGCAAAACTGCCCCAACAAAAAGCACTTACTGTATTGAGAAACAAAGTTAGTGTCTGTGTTCAGGTAATAATAAAGACTAAATGGAGATGTTGATGAGAAAAACTCTGTTGCATTCAATCCCATCAGATTGACAACCCAACTATAAAGTAATTTCAAAGCATTAAAAAACACAGTTGCTTAAGTTAAAGTGTATCACTCAATGAAATTTGTCTCTGAAATGTAGAAGTAATTTCTTCAAACAGCTCTGTGGAGTGGATTCAATCAAGGAACATGTCAGAACCAAGACAACCCCAAAGAGAAGCACTTATGAACACAATAATCACCAGTGGCTCTATTTGAGGTGATCTGGGGCTGATTCTCACAAAATATGGCACCAAAAAATCCAGTTGCTTTTGTCATTTTCAACTGCCCCAACAAGGAGCACTTACTGAATTCAACAGTCAAGTCAATGCTCAAGTTAGGGTAATATTACTGACTGCTAAACGTGTTCAAAAGAGGATTCTTCACCCAGTAACAAATGATCTAGAATCATTGTTCTAATATATTCCTTATAGGGATCCTTAGACTTCAGAGGTCAGCAACACTACCCCAACAAAAAGCACTTACTGAATTCATAACTCAAGTCAGTGCTTGTGTTTGGGTGATGTTGGTGACAAAGTTATGGTGTAGCTGGTTATGTTAAAATGATGTGAAACTGACTGTGTTGAAGAACTCACAACCAAGACAACCCCAAAGAGAAGCACTTATGAACACAAGAATCATCAGTGTCTCCATTTGAGGTGATCTGGGGCTGATTCTCACAAAATATGGCACCAAAAAATCCAGTTGCTTTTGTCATTTTCAACTGCCCCAACAAGGAGCACTTACTGAATTCAACAGTCAAGTCAATGCTCAAGTTAGGGTAATATTACTGACTGCTAAACGTGTTCAAAAGAGGATTCTTCACCCAGTAACAAATGATCTAGAATCATTGTTCTAATATATTCCTTATAGGGATCCTTAGACTTCAGAGGTCAGCAACACTACCCCAACAAAAAGCACTTACTGAATTCATAACTCAAGTCAGTGCTTGTGTTTGGGTGATGTTGGTGACAAAGTTATGGTGTAGCTGGTTATGTTAAAATGATGTGAAACTGACTCTGTTGAAGAACTCACAACCAAGACAACCCCAAAGAGAAGCACTTATGAACACAAGAATCATCAGTGTCTCCATTTGAGGTGATCTGAACGTGATTTTAATGCCGTCTCTCTTCAGTTACAGTTTGTGGCTTTTGACATGTACAACCTCCCCAACAAGTAGCACTTACCTAATTCAGACAAAACTCAAAGCTCATGTTGGGCCAATATCACATACTTGCAGTGAGCAATCTTCCTCTCTTCTCCGTAGTCCAGATGTTTCTTTCTAGCATTTTCTGTGCTGTCTTTCCCAGTGGCAGCACAAGTGGTGTTTCTTGCACAGATCTGCCCATCTTAAATGTAGTTTGAAGCCATTGCCACCCAACTCCGCCTTCTTTTTCTTGAAGTTTCACTGATCTTGACATTGCGAAATGAACAATAGCACTATTTGTATTTGATGGACAACAGTCATCTTAAATTCATGCATTCCATTAGAAGTTGACGAGCGGTCAATTAGACTCCAATGAGTTTTCTTGATGCAACTCATTTACACATGGTGGCCTGCCATTGCAGCTCCATCAGGAGTACTTTAAAGCAATACAAAGAAGCAGAGTTAGCACTGAATTTCTTCTCCAAATGGCACTTTCTGCAAAAAGACCCCCAAGACAGCTTGTGAGAAAGCAAGAATCATTACATGTCTCCAAAAACTGTCATCTACATGTAGGGTTCATGTGAGAATTCCACCCCAACTCATATATATTTGTCTTGCACTTCATTTGCAGAATGTGAACAAAACTGACGTGAATCTCTTACTGATCCTTTTAAATGACACAGTTCACACACCTGAAGATTCAGAGGTCAGCAAAACTGCCCCAACAAAAAGCACTTACTGTATTGAGAAACAAAGTTAGTGTCTGTGTTCAGGTAATAATAAAGACTAAATGGAGATGTTGATGAGAAAAACTCTGTTGCATTCAATCCCATCAGATTGACAACCCAACTATAAAGTAATTTCAAAGCATTAAAAAACACAGTTGCTTAAGTTAAAGTGTATCACTCAATGAAATTTGTCTCTGAATTGTAGAAGTAATTTCTTCAAACAGCTCTGTGGAGTGGATTCAATCAAGGAACATGTCAGAACCAAGACAACCCCAAAGAGAAGCACTTATGAACACAATAATCACCAGTGGCTCTATTTGAGGTGATCTGGGGCTGATTCTCACAAAATATGGCACCAAAAAATCCAGTTGCTTTTGTCATTTTCAACTGCCCCAACAAGGAGCACTTACTGAATTCAACAGTCAAGTCAATGCTCAAGTTAGGGTAATATTACTGACTGCTAAACGTGTTCAAAAGAGGATTCTTCACCCAGTAACAAATGATCTAGAATCATTGTTCTAATATATTCCTTATAGGGATCCTTAGACTTCAGAGGTCAGCACACTACCCCAACAAAAAGCACTTACTGAATTCATAACTCAAGTCAGTGCTTGTGTTTGGGTGATGTTGGTGACAAAGTTATGGTGTAGCTGGTTATGTTAAAATGATGTGAAACTGACTGTGATATGTGTGTTGAAGAACTCACAACCAAGACAACCCCAAAGAGAAGCACTTATGAACACAAGAATCATCAGTGTCTCCATTTGAGGTGATCTGGGGCTGATTCTCACAAAATATGGCACCAAAAAATCCAGTTGCTTTTGTCATTGTCAACTTCCCCAACAAGTAGCACTTACTGAATTCAACAGTCAAGTCAATGCTCAAGTTAGGGTAATATTACTGACTGCTAAACGTGTTCAAAAGAGGATTCTTCACCCAGTAACAAATGATCTAGAATCATTGTTCTAATATATTCCTTATAGGGATCCTTAGACTTCAGAGGTCAGCAACACTACCCCAACAAAAAGCACTTACTGAATTCATAACTCAAGTCAGTGCTTGTGTTTGGGTGATGTTGGTGACAAAGTTATGGTGTAGCTGGTTATGTTAAAATGATGTGAAACTGACTGTGATATGTGTTGAAGAACTCACAACCAAGACAACCCCAAAGAGAAGCACTTATGAACACAAGAATCATCAGTGTCTCCATTTGAGGTGATCTGGGGCTGATTCTCACAAAATATGGCACCAAAAAATCCAGTTGCTTTTGTCATTGTCAACTTCCCCAACAAGGAGCACTTACTGAATTCAACAGTCAAGTCAATGCTCAAGTTAGGGTAATATTACTGACTGCTAAACGTGTTCAAAAGAGGATTCTTCACCCAGTAACAAATGATCTAGAATCATTGTTCTAAATATTCCTTATAGGGATCCTTAGACTTCAGAGGTCAGCAACACTACCCCAACAAAAAGCACTTACTGAATTCATAACTCAAGTCAGTGCTTGTGTTTGGGTGATGTTGGTGACAAAGTTATGGTGTAGCTGGTTATGTTAAAATGATGTGAAACTGACTGTGATATGTCTGTTGAAGAACTCACAACCAAGACAACCCCAAAGAGAAGCACTTATGAACACAATAATCACAGTGTCTCTATTTGAGGTGATCTGGGGCTGATTCTCACAAAATATGGCACCAAAAAATCCAGTTGCTTTTGTCATTTTCAACTGCCCCAACAAGGAGCACTTACTGAATTCAACAGTCAAGTCAATGCTCAAGTTAGGGTAATATTACTGACTGCTAAACGTGTTCAAAAGAGGATTCTTCACCCAGTAACAAATGATCTAGAATCATTGTTCTAATATATTCCTTATAGGGATCCTTAGACTTCAGAGGTCAGCAACACTACCCCAACAAAAAGCACTTACTGAATTCATAACTCAAGTCAGTGCTTGTGTTTGGGTGATGTTGGTGACAAAGTTATGGTGTAGCTGGTTATGTTAAAATGATGTGAAACTGACTCTGTTGAAGAACTCACAACCAAGACAACCCCAAAGAGAAGCACTTATGAACACAAGAATCATCAGTGTCTCCATTTGAGGTGATCTGGGGCTGATTCTCACAAAATATGGCACCAAAAAATCCAGTTGCTTTTGTCATTTTCAACTGCCCCAACAAGGAGCACTTACTGAATTCAACAGTCAAGTCAATGCTCAAGTTAGGGTAATATTACTGACTGCTAAACGTGTTCAAAAGAGGATTCTTCACCCAGTAACAAATGATCTAGAATCATTGTTCTAATATATTCCTTATAGGGATCCTTAGACTTCAGAGGTCAGCAACACTACCCCAACAAAAAGCACTTACTGAATTCATAACTCAAGTCAGTGCTTGTGTTTGGGTGATGTTGGTGACAAAGTTATGGTGTAGCTGGTTATGTTAAAATGATGTGAAACTGACTGTGTTGAAGAACTCACAACCAAGACAACCCCAAAGAGAAGCACTTATGAACACAAGAATCATCAGTGTCTCCATTTGAGGTGATCTGGGGCTGATTCTCACAAAATATGGCACCAAAAAATCCAGTTGCTTTTGTCATTTTCAACTGCCCCAACAAGGAGCACTTACTGAATTCAACAGTCAAGTCAATGCTCAAGTTAGGGTAATATTACTGACTGCTAAACGTGTTCAAAAGAGATTCTTCACCCAGTAACAAATGATCTAGAATCATTGTTCTAATATATTCCTTATAGGGATCCTTAGACTTCAGAGGTCAGCAACACTACCCCAACAAAAAGCACTTACTGAATTCATAACTCAAGTCAGTGCTTGTGTTTGGGTGATGTTGGTGACAAAGTTATGGTGTAGCTGGTTATGTTAAAATGATGTGAAACTGACTCTGTTGAAGAACTCACAACCAAGACAACCCCAAAGAGAAGCACTTATGAACACAAGAATCATCAGTGTCTCCATTTGAGGTGATCTGAACGTGATTTTAATGCCGTCTCTCTTCAGTTACAGTTTGTGGCTTTTGACATGTACAACCTCCCCAACAAGTAGCACTTACCTAATTCAGACAAAACTCAAAGCTCATGTTGGGCCAATATCACATACTTGCAGTGAGCAATCTTCCTCTCTTCTCCGTAGTCCAGATGTTTCTTTCTAGCATTTTCTGTGCTGTCTTTCCCAGTGGCAGCACAAGTGGTGTTTCTTGCACAGATCTGCCCATCTTAAATGTAGTTTGAAGCCATTGCCACCCAACTCCGCCTTCTTTTTCTTGAAGTTTCACTGATCTTGACATTGCGAAATGAACAATAGCACTATTTGTATTTGATGGACAGTCATCTTAAATTCATGCATTCCATTAGAAGTTGACGAGCGGTCAATTAGACTCCAATGAGTTTTCTTGATGCAACTCATTTACACATGGTGGCCTGCCATTGCAGCTCCATCAGGAGTACTTTAAAGCAATACAAAGAAGCAGAGTTAGCACTGAATTTCTTCTCCAAATGGCACTTTCTGCAAAAAGACCCCCAAGACAGCTTGTGAGAAAGCAAGAATCATTACATGTCTCCAAAAACTGTCATCTACATGTAGGGTTCATGTGAGAATTCCACCCCAACTCATATATTTGTCTTGCACTTCATTTGCAGAATGTGAACAAAACTGACGTGAATCTCTTACTGATCCTTTTAAATGACACAGTTCACACACCTGAAGATTCAGAGGTCAGCAAAACTGCCCCAACAAAAAGCACTTACTGTATTGAGAAACAAAGTTAGTGTCTGTGTTCAGGTAATAATAAAGACTAAATGGAGATGTTGATGAGAAAAACTCTGTTGCATTCAATCCCATCAGATTGACAACCCAACTATAAAGTAATTTCAAAGCATTAAAAAACACAGTTGCTTAAGTTAAAGTGTATCACTCAATGAAATTTGTCTCTGAATGTAGAAGTAATTTCTTCAAACAGCTCTGTGGAGTGGATTCAATCAAGGAACATGTCAGAACCAAGACAACCCCAAAGAGAAGCACTTATGAACACAATAATCACCAGTGCTCTATTTGAGGTGATCTGGGGCTGATTCTCACAAAATATGGCACCAAAAAATCCAGTTGCTTTTGTCATTTTCAACTGCCCCAACAAGGAGCACTTACTGAATTCAACAGTCAAGTCAATGCTCAAGTTAGGGTAATATTACTGACTGCTAAACGTGTTCAAAAGAGATTCTTCACCCAGTAACAAATGATCTAGAATCATTGTTCTAATATATTCCTTATAGGGATCCTTAGACTTCAGAGGTCAGCAACACTACCCCAACAAAAGCACTTACTGAATTCATAACTCAAGTCAGTGCTTGTGTTTGGGTGATGTTGGTGACAAAGTTATGGTGTAGCTGGTTATGTTAAAATGATGTGAAACTGACTGTGATATGTGTTGAAGAACTCACAACCAAGACAACCCCAAAGAGAAGCACTTATGAACACAAGAATCATCAGTGTCTCCATTTGAGGTGATCTGGGGCTGATTCTCACAAAATATGGCACCAAAAAATCCAGTTGCTTTTGTCATTGTCAACTTCCCCAACAAGGAGCACTTACTGAATTCAACAGTCAAGTCAATGCTCAAGTTAGGGTAATATTACTGACTGCTAAACGTGTTCAAAAGACGATTCTTCACCCAGTAACAAATGATCTAGAATCATTGTTCTAATATATTCCTTATAGGGATCCTTAGACTTCAGAGGTCAGCAACACTACCCCAACAAAAAGCACTTACTGAATTCATAACTCAAGTCAGTGCTTGTGTTTGGGTGATGTTGGTGACAAAGTTATGGTTAGCTGGTTATGTTAAAATGATGTGAAACTGACTGTGATATGTCTGTTGAAGAACTCACAACCAAGACAACCCCAAAGAGAAGCACTTATGAACACAATAATCACCAGTGGCTCTATTTGAGGTGATCTGGGGCTGATTCTCACAAAATATGGCACCAAAAAATCCAGTTGCTTTTGTCATTTTCAACTGCCCCAACAAGGAGCACTTACTGAATTCAACAGTCAAGTCAATGCTCAAGTTAGGGTAATATTACTGACTGCTAAACGTGTTCAAAAGAGGATTCTTCACCCAGTAACAAATGATCTAGAATCATTGTTCTAATATATTCCTTATAGGGATCCTTAGACTTCAGAGGTCAGCAACACTACCCCAACAAAAAGCACTTACTGAATTCATAACTCAAGTCAGTGCTTGTGTTTGGGTGATGTTGGTGACAAAGTTATGGTGTAGCTGGTTATGTTAAAATGATGTGAAACTGACTCTGTTGAAGAACTCACAACCAAGACAACCCCAAAGAGAAGCACTTATGAACACAAGAATCATCAGTGTCTCCATTTGAGGTGATCTGGGGCTGATTCTCACAAAATATGGCACCAAAAAATCCAGTTGCTTTTGTCATTTTCAACTGCCCCAACAAGGAGCACTTACTGAATTCAACAGTCAAGTCAATGCTCAAGTTAGGGTAATATTACTGACTGCTAAACGTGTTCAAAAGAGGATTCTTCACCCAGTAACAAATGATCTAGAATCATTGTTCTAATATATTCCTTATAGGGATCCTTAGACTTCAGAGGTCAGCAACACTACCCCAACAAAAAGCACTTACTGAATTCATAACTCAAGTCAGTGCTTGTGTTTGGGTGATGTTGGTGACAAAGTTATGGTGTAGCTGGTTATGTTAAAATGATGTGAAACTGACTCTGTTGAAGAACTCACAACCAAGACAACCCCAAAGAGAAGCACTTATGAACACAAGAATCATCAGTGTCTCCATTTGAGGTGATCTGAACGTGATTTTAATGCCGTCTCTCTTCAGTTACAGTTTGTGGCTTTTGACATGTACAACCTCCCCAACAAGTAGCACTTACCTAATTCAGACAAAACTCAAAGCTCATGTTGGGCCAATATCACATACTTGCAGTGAGCAATCTTCCTCTCTTCTCCGTAGTCCAGATGTTTCTTTCTAGCATTTTCTGTGCTGTCTTTCCCAGTGGCAGCACAAGTGGTGTTTCTTGCACAGATCTGCCCATCTTAAATGTAGTTTGAAGCCATTGCCACCCAACTCCGCCTTCTTTTTCTTGAAGTTTCACTGATCTTGACATTGCGAAATGAACAATAGCACTATTTGTATTTGATGGACAATAGTCATCTTCAATTCATGCATTCCATTAGAAGTTGACGAGCGGTCAATTAGACTCCAATGAGTTTTCTTGATGCAACTCATTTACACATGGTGGCCTGCCATTGCAGCTCCATCAGGAGTACTTTAAAGCAATACAAAGAAGCAGAGTTAGCACTGAATTTCTTCTCCAAATGGCACTTTCTGCAAAAAGACCCCCAAGACATGTCTCCAAAAACTGTCATCTACGTGTAGGGTTCATGTGAGAATTCCACCCCAACTCATATATATTTGTCTTGCACTTCATTTGCAGAATGTGAACAAAACTGACGTGAATCTCTTACTGATCCTTTTAAATGACACAGTTCACACACCTGAAGATTCAGAGGTCAGCAAAACTGCCCCAACAAAAAGCACTTACTGTATTGAGAAACAAAGTTAGTGTCTGTGTTCAGGTAATAATAAAGACTAAATGGAGATGTTGATGAGAAAAACTCTGTTGCATTCAATCCCATCAGATTGACAACCCAACTATAAAGTAATTTCAAAGCATTAAAAAACACAGTTGCTTAAGTTAAAGTGTATCACTCAATGAAATTTGTCTCTGAAATGTAGAAGTAATTTCTTCAAACAGCTCTGTGGAGTGGATTCAATCAAGGAACATGTCAGAACCAAGACAACCCCAAAGAGAAGCACTTATGAACACAAAATCATCAGTGCTCATTTGAGGTGATCTGGGGCTGATTCTCACAAAATATGGCACCAAAAATCCAGTTGCTTTTGTCATTTTCAACTTCCCCAACAAGGAGCACTTACTGAATTCAACAGTCAAGTCAATGCTCAAGTTAGGGTAATATTACTGACTGCTAAACGTGTTCAAAAGAGATTCTTCACCCAGTAACAAATGATCTAGAATCATTGTTCTAATATATTCCTTATAGGGATCCTTAGACTTCAGAGGTCAGCAACACTACCCCAACAAAAAGCACTTACTGAATTCATAACTCAAGTCAGTGCTTGTGTTTGGGTGATGTTGGTGACAAAGTTATGGTTAGCTGGTTATGTTAAAATGATGTGAAACTGACTGTGATATGTGTTGAAGAACTCACAACCAAGACAACCCCAAAGAGAAGCACTTATGAACACAAGAATCATCAGTGTCTCCATTTGAGGTGATCTGAACGTGATTTTAATGCCGTCTCTCTTCAGTTACAGTTTGTGGCTTTTGACATGTACAACCTCCCCAACAAGTAGCACTTACCTAATTCAGACAAAACTCAAAGCTCATGTTGGGCCAATATCACATACTTGCAGTGAGCAATCTTCCTCTCTTCTCCGTAGTCCAGATGTTTCTTTCTAGCATTTTCTGTGCTGTCTTTCCCAGTGGCAGCACAAGTGGTGTTTCTTGCACAGATCTGCCCATCTTAAATGTAGTTTGAAGCCATTGCCACCCAACTCCGCCTTCTTTTTCTTGAAGTTTCACTGATCTTGACATTGCGAAATGAACAATAGCACTATTTGTATTTGATGGACAACAGTCATCTTAAATTCATGCATTCCATTAGAAGTTGACGAGCGGTCAATTAGACTCCAATGAGTTTTCTTGATGCAACTCATTTACACATGGTGGCCTGCCATTGCAGCTCCATCAGGAGTACTTTAAAGCAATACAAAGAAGCAGAGTTAGCACTGAATTTCTTCTCCAAATGGCACTTTCTGCAAAAAGACCCCCAAGACAGCTTGTGAGAAAGCAAGAATCATTACATGTCTCCAAAAACTGTCATCTACATGTAGGGTTCATGTGAGAATTCCACCCCAACTCATATATATTTGTCTTGCACTTCATTTGCAGAATGTGAACAAAACTGACGTGAATCTCTTACTGATCCTTTTAAATGACACAGTTCACACACCTGAAGATTCAGAGGTCAGCAAAACTGCCCCAACAAAAAGCACTTACTGTATTGAGAAACAAAGTTAGTGTCTGTGTTCAGGTAATAATAAAGACTAAATGGAGATGTTGATGAGAAAAACTCTGTTGCATTCAATCCCATCAGATTGACAACCCAACTATAAAGTAATTTCAAAGCATTAAAAAACACAGTTGCTTAAGTTAAAGTGTATCACTCAATGAAATTTGTCTCTGAATGTAGAAGTAATTTCTTCAAACAGCTCTGTGGAGTGGATTCAATCAAGGAACATGTCAGAACCAAGACAACCCCAAAGAGAAGCACTTATGAACACAATAATCACCAGTGGCTCTATTTGAGGTGATCTGGGGCTGATTCTCACAAAATATGGCACCAAAAAATCCAGTTGCTTTTGTCATTTTCAACTGCCCCAACAAGGAGCACTTACTGAATTCAACAGTCAAGTCAATGCTCAAGTTAGGGTAATATTACTGACTGCTAAACGTGTTCAAAAGAGGATTCTTCACCCAGTAACAAATGATCTAGAATCATTGTTCTAATATATTCCTTATAGGGATCCTTAGACTTCAGAGGTCAGCAACACTACCCCAACAAAAAGCACTTACTGAATTCATAACTCAAGTCAGTGCTTGTGTTTGGGTGATGTTGGTGACAAAGTTATGGTGTAGCTGGTTATGTTAAAATGATGTGAAACTGACTGTGATATGTGTGTTGAAGAACTCACAACCAAGACAACCCCAAAGAGAAGCACTTATGAACACAAGAATCATCAGTGTCTCCATTTGAGGTGATCTGGGGCTGATTCTCACAAAATATGGCACCAAAAAATCCAGTTGCTTTTGTCATTGTCAACTCCCCAACAAGGAGCACTTACTGAATTCAACAGTCAAGTCAATGCTCAAGTTAGGGTAATATTACTGACTGCTAAACGTGTTCAAAAGAGGATTCTTCACCCAGTAACAAATGATCTAGAATCATTGTTCTAATATATTCCTTATAGGGATCCTTAGACTTCAGAGGTCAGCAACACTACCCCAACAAAAAGCACTTACTGAATTCATAACTCAAGTCAGTGCTTGTGTTTGGGTGATGTTGGTGACAAAGTTATGGTGTAGCTGGTTATGTTAAAATGATGTGAAACTGACTGTGATATGTCTGTTGAAGAACTCACAACCAAGACAACCCCAAAGAGAAGCACTTATGAACACAATAATCACCAGTGTCTATTTGAGGTGATCTGGGGCTGATTCTCACAAAATATGGCACCAAAAAATCCAGTTGCTTTTGTCATTTTCAACTGCCCCAACAAGGAGCACTTACTGAATTCAACAGTCAAGTCAATGCTCAAGTTAGGGTAATATTACTGACTGCTAAACGTGTTCAAAAGAGGATTCTTCACCCAGTAACAAATGATCTAGAATCATTGTTCTAATATATTCCTTATAGGGATCCTTAGACTTCAGAGGTCAGCAACACTACCCCAACAAAAAGCACTTACTGAATTCATAACTCAAGTCAGTGCTTGTGTTTGGGTGATGTTGGTGACAAAGTTATGGTGTAGCTGGTTATGTTAAAATGATGTGAAACTGACTCTGTTGAAGAACTCACAACCAAGACAACCCCAAAGAGAAGCACTTATGAACACAAGAATCATCAGTGTCTCCATTTGAGGTGATCTGGGGCTGATTCTCACAAAATATGGCACCAAAAAATCCAGTTGCTTTTGTCATTTTCAACTGCCCCAACAAGGAGCACTTACTGAATTCAACAGTCAAGTCAATGCTCAAGTTAGGGTAATATTACTGACTGCTAAACGTGTTCAAAAGAGGATTCTTCACCCAGTAACAAATGATCTAGAATCATTGTTCTAATATATTCCTTATAGGGATCCTTAGACTTCAGAGGTCAGCAACACTACCCCAACAAAAAGCACTTACTGAATTCATAACTCAAGTCAGTGCTTGTGTTTGGGTGATGTTGGTGACAAAGTTATGGTGTAGCTGGTTATGTTAAAATGATGTGAAACTGACTCTGTTGAAGAACTCACAACCAAGACAACCCCAAAGAGAAGCACTTATGAACACAAGAATCATCAGTGTCTCCATTTGAGGTGATCTGAACGTGATTTTAATGCCGTCTCTCTTCAGTTACAGTTTGTGGCTTTTGACATGTACAACCTCCCCAACAAGTAGCACTTACCTAATTCAGACAAAACTCAAAGCTCATGTTGGGCCAATATCACATACTTGCAGTGAGCAATCTTCCTCTCTTCTCCGTAGTCCAGATGTTTCTTTCTAGCATTTTCTGTGCTGTCTTTCCCAGTGGCAGCACAAGTGGTGTTTCTTGCACAGATCTGCCCATCTTAAATGTAGTTTGAAGCCATTGCCACCCAACTCCGCCTTCTTTTTCTTGAAGTTTCACTGATCTTGACATTGCGAAATGAACAATAGCACTATTTGTATTTGATGGACAATAGTCATCTTAAATTCATGCATTCCATTAGAAGTTGACGAGCGGTCAATTAGACTCCAATGAGTTTTCTTGATGCAACTCATTTACACATGGTGGCCTGCCATTGCAGCTCCATCAGGAGTACTTTAAAGCAATACAAAGAAGCAGAGTTAGCACTGAATTTCTTCTCCAAATGGCACTTTCTGCAAAAAGACCCCCAAGACATGTCTCCAAAAACTGTCATCTACGTGTAGGGTTCATGTGAGAATTCCACCCCAACTCATATATTTGTCTTGCACTTCATTTGCAGAATGTGAACAAAACTGACGTGAATCTCTTACTGATCCTTTTAAATGACACAGTTCACACACCTGAAGATTCAGAGGTCAGCAAAACTGCCCCAACAAAAAGCACTTACTGTATTGAGAAACAAAGTTAGTGTCTGTGTTCAGGTAATAATAAAGACTAAATGGAGATGTTGATGAGAAAAACTCTGTTGCATTCAATCCCATCAGATTGACAACCCAACTATAAAGTAATTTCAAAGCATTAAAAAACACAGTTGCTTAAGTTAAAGTGTATCACTCAATGAAATTTGTCTCTGAATGTAGAAGTAATTTCTTCAAACAGCTCTGTGGAGTGGATTCAATCAAGGAACATGTCAGAACCAAGACAACCCCAAAGAGAAGCACTTATGAACACAATAATCACCAGTGTCTCCATTTGAGGTGATCTGGGGCTGATTCTCACAAAATATGGCACCAAAAAATCCAGTTGCTTTTGTCATTTTCAACTCCCAACAAGAGCACTTACTGAATTCAACAGTCAAGTCAATGCTCAAGTTAGGGTAATATTACTGACTGCTAAACGTGTTCAAAAGAGGATTCTTCACCCAGTAACAAATGATCTAGAATCATTGTTCTAATATATTCCTTATAGGGATCCTTAGACTTCAGAGGTCAGCAACACTACCCCAACAAAAAGCACTTACTGAATTCATAACTCAAGTCAGTGCTTGTGTTTGGGTGATGTTGGTGACAAAGTTATGGTTTAGCTGGTTATGTTAAAATGATATGAAACTGACTGTGATATGTGTTGAAGAACTCACAACCAAGACAACCCCAAAGAGAAGCACTTATGAACACAAGAATCATCAGTGTCTCCATTTGAGGTGATCTGGGGCTGATTCTCACAAAATATGGCACCAAAAAATCCAGTTGCTTTTGTCATTGTCAACTCCCCAACAAGGAGCACTTACTGAATTCAACAGTCAAGTCAATGCTCAAGTTAGGGTAATATTACTGACTGCTAAACGTGTTAAAAGACGATTCTTCACCCAGTAACAAATGATCTAGAATCATTGTTCTAATATATTCCTTATAGGGATCCTTAGACTTCAGAGGTCAGCAACACTACCCCAACAAAAAGCACTTACTGAATTCATAACTCAAGTCAGTGCTTGTGTTTGGGTGATGTTGGTGACAAAGTTATGGTTAGCTGGTTATGTTAAAATGATGTGAAACTGACTGTGATATGTCGTTGAAGAACTCACAACCAAGACAACCCCAAAGAGAAGCACTTATGAACACAATAATCACCAGTGCTCTATTTGAGGTGATCTGGGGCTGATTCTCACAAAATATGGCACCAAAAAATCCAGTTGCTTTTGTCATTTTCAACTGCCCCAACAAGGAGCACTTACTGAATTCAACAGTCAAGTCAATGCTCAAGTTAGGGTAATATTACTGACTGCTAAACGTGTTCAAAAGAGGATTCTTCACCCAGTAACAAATGATCTAGAATCATTGTTCTAATATATTCCTTATAGGGATCCTTAGACTTCAGAGGTCAGCAACACTACCCCAACAAAAAGCACTTACTGAATTCATAACTCAAGTCAGTGCTTGTGTTTGGGTGATGTTGGTGACAAAGTTATGGTTAGCTGGTTATGTTAAAATATGTGAAACTGACTCTGTTGAAGAACTCACAACCAAGACAACCCCAAAGAGAAGCACTTATGAACACAAGAATCATCAGTGTCTCCATTTGAGGTGATCTGGGGCTGATTCTCACAAAATATGGCACCAAAAAATCCAGTTGCTTTTGTCATTTTCAACTGCCCCAACAAGGAGCACTTACTGAATTCAACAGTCAAGTCAATGCTCAAGTTAGGGTAATATACTGACTGCTAAACGTGTTCAAAAGAGGATTCTTCACCCAGTAACAAATGATCTAGAATCATTGTTCTAATATATTCCTTATAGGGATCCTTAGACTTCAGAGGTCAGCAACACTACCCCAACAAAAAGCACTTACTGAATTCATAACTCAAGTCAGTGCTTGTGTTTGGGTGATGTTGGTGACAAAGTTATGGTGTAGCTGGTTATGTTAAAATGATGTGAAACTGACTCTGTTGAAGAACTCACAACCAAGACAACCCCAAAGAGAAGCACTTATGAACACAAGAATCATCAGTGTCTCCATTTGAGGTGATCTGAACGTGATTTTAATGCCGTCTCTCTTCAGTTACAGTTTGTGGCTTTTGACATGTCCAACCTCCCCAACAAGTAGCACTTACCTAATTCAGACAAAACTCAAAGCTCATGTTGGGCCAATATCACATACTTGCAGTGAGCATCTTCCTCTCTTCTCCGTAGTCCAGATGTTTCTTTCTAGCATTTTCTGTGCTGTCTTTCCCAGTGGCAGCACAAGTGGTGTTTCTTGCACAGATCTGCCCATCTTAAATGTAGTTTGAAGCCATTGCCACCCAACTCCGCCTTCTTTTTCTTGAAGTTTCACTGATCTTGACATTGCGAAATGAACAATAGCACTATTTGTATTTGATGGACAATAGTCATCTTCAATTCATGCATTCCATTAGAAGTTGACGAGCGGTCAATTAGACTCCAATGAGTTTTCTTGATGCAACTCATTTACACATGGTGCCCTGCCATTGCAGCTCCATCAGGAGTACTTTAAAGCAATACAAAGAAGCAGAGTTAGCACTGAATTTCTTCTCCAAATGGCACTTTCTGCAAAAAGACCCCAAGACATGTCTCCAAAAACTGTCATCTACGTGTAGGGTTCATGTGAGAATTCCACCCCAACTCATATATTTGTCTTGCACTTCATTTGCAGAATGTGAACAAAACTGACGTGAATCTCTTACTGATCCTTTTAAATGACACAGTTCACACACCTGAAGATTCAGAGGTCAGCAAAACTGCCCCAACAAAAAGCACTTACTGTATTGAGAAACAAAGTTAGTGTCTGTGTTCAGGTAATAATAAAGACTAAATGGAGATGTTGATGAGAAAAACTCTGTTGCATTCAATCCCATCAGATTGACAACCCAACTATAAAGTAATTTCAAAGCATTAAAAAACACAGTTGCTTAAGTTAAAGTGTATCACTCAATGAAATTTGTCTCTGAAATGTAGAAGTAATTTCTTCAAACAGCTCTGTGGAGTGGATTCAATCAAGGAACATGTCAGAACCAAGACAACCCCAAAGAGAAGCACTTATGAACACAATAATCATCAGTGTCTCCATTTGAGGTGATCTGGGGCTGATTCTCACAAAATATGGCACCAAAAAATCCAGTTGCTTTTGTCATTTTCAACTTCCCCAACAAGTAGCACTTACTGAATTCAACAGTCAAGTCAATGCTCAAGTTAGGGTAATATTACTGACTGCTAAATACTGACTGCTAAACATGTTCAAAAGACGATTCTTCACCCAGTAACAAATGATCTAGAATCATTGTTCTAATATATTCCTTATAGGGATCCTTAGACTTCAGAGGTCAGCAACACTACCCCAACAAAAAGCACTTACTGAATTCATAACTCAAGTCAGTGCTTGTGTTTGGGTGATGTTGGTGACAAAGTTATGGTTTAGCTGGTTATGTTAAAATGATGTGAAACTGACTCTGTTGAAGAACTCACAACCAAGACAACCCCAAAGAGAAGCACTTATGAACACAAGAATCATCAGTGTCTCCATTTGAGGTGATCTGAACGTGATTTTAATGCCGTCTCTCTTCAGTTACAGTTTGTGGCTTTGACATGTACAACCTCCCCAACAAGTAGCACTTACCTAATTCAGACAAAACTCAAAGCTCATGTTGGGCCAATATCACATACTTGCAGTGAGCAATCTTCCTCTCTTCTCCGTAGTCCAGATGTTTCTTTCTAGCATTTTCTGTGCTGTCTTTCCCAGTGGCAGCACAAGTGGTGTTTCTTGCACAGATCTGCCCATCTTAAATGTAGTTTGAAGCCATTGCCACCCAACTCTGCCTTCTTTTTCTTGAAGTTTCACTGATCTTGACATTGCGAAATGAACAATAGCACTATTTGTATTTGATGGACAATAGTCATCTTCAATTCATGCATTCCATTAGAAGTTGACGAGCGGTCAATTAGACTCCAATGAGTTTTCTTGATGCAACTCATTTACACATGGTGGCCTGCCATTGCAGCTCCATCAGGAGTACTTTAAAGCAATACAAAGAAGCAGAGTTAGCACTGAATTTCTTCTCCAAATGGCACTTTCTGCAAAAAAGACCCAAGACAGCTTGTGAGAAAGCAAGAATCATTACATGTCTCCAAAAACTGTCATCTACATGTAGGGTTCATGTGAGAATTCCACCCCAACTCATATATATTTGTCTTGCACTTCATTTGCAGAATGTGAACAAAACTGACGTGAATCTCTTACTGATCCTTTTAAATGACACAGTTCACACACCTGAAGATTCAGAGGTCAGCAACACTACCCCAACAAAAAGCACTTACTGAATTCATAACTCAAGTCAGTGCTTGTGTTTGGGTGATGTTGGTGACAAAGTTATGGTTTAGCTGGTTATGTTAAAATGATATGAAACTGACTGTGATATGTGTGTTGAAGAACTCACAACCAAGACAACCCCAAAGAGAAGCACTTATGAACACAAGAATCATCAGTGTCTCCATTTGAGGTGATCTGGGGCTGATTCTCACAAAATATGGCACCAAAAAATCCAGTTGCTTTTGTCATTTTCAACTGCCCCAACAAGGAGCACTTACTGAATTCAACAGTCAAGTCAATGCTCAAGTTAGGGTAATATTACTGACTGCTAAATACTGACTGCTAAACGTGTTCAAAAGACGATTCTTCACCCAGTAACAAATGATCTAGAATCATTGTTCTAATATATTCCTTATAGGGATCCTTAGACTTCAGAGGTCAGCAACACTACCCCAACAAAAAGCACTTACTGAATTCATAACTCAAGTCAGTGCTTGTGTTTGGGTGATGTTGGTGACAAAGTTATGGTTAGCTGGTTATGTTAAAATGATGTGAAACTGACTCTGTTGAAGAACTCACAACCAAGACAACCCCAAAGAGAAGCACTTATGAACACAAGAATCATCAGTGTCTCCATTTGAGGTGATCTGAACGTGATTTTAATGCCGTCTCTCTTCAGTTACAGTTTGTGGCTTTTGACATGTACAACCTCCCCAACAAGTAGCACTTACCTAATTCAGACAAAACTCAAAGCTCATGTTGGGCCAATATCACATACTTGCAGTGAGCAATCTTCCTCTCTTCTCCGTAGTCCAGATGTTTCTTTCTAGCATTTTCTGTGCTGTCTTTCCCAGTGGCAGCACAAGTGGTGTTTCTTGCACAGATCTGCCCATCTTAAATGTAGTTTGAAGCCATTGCCACCCAACTCCGCCTTCTTTTTCTTGAAGTTTCACTGATCTTGACATTGCGAAATGAACAATAGCACTATTTGTATTTGATGGACAATAGTCATCTTCAATTCATGCATTCCATTAGAAGTTGACGAGCGGTCAATTAGACTCCAATGAGTTTTCTTGATGCAACTCATTTACACATGGTGCCTGCCATTGCAGCTCCATCAGGAGTACTTTAAAGCAATACAAAGAAGCAGAGTTAGCACTGAATTTCTTCTCCAAATGGCACTTTCTGCAAAAAGACCCCCAAGACATGTCTCCAAAAACTGTCATCTACGTGTAGGGTTCATGTGAGAATTCCACCCCAACTCATATATATTTGTCTTGCACTTCATTTGCAGAATGTGAACAAAACTGACGTGAATCTCTTACTGATCCTTTTAAATGACATAGTTCACACACCTGAAGATTCAGAGGTCAGCAAAACTGCCCCAACAAAAAGCACTTACTGTATTGAGAAACAAAGTTAGTGTCTGTGTTCAGGTAATAATAAAGACTAAATGGAGATGTTGATGAGAAAAACTCTGTTGCATTCAATCCCATCAGATTGACAACCCAACTATAAAGTAATTTCAAAGCATTAAAAAACACAGTTGCTTAAGTTAAAGTGTATCACTCAATGAAATTTGTCTCTGAAATGTAGAAGTAATTTCTTCAAACAGCTCTGTGGAGTGGATTCAATCAAGGAACATGTCAGAACCAAGACAACCCCAAAGAGAAGCACTTATGAACACAAGAATCATCAGTGTCTCCATTTGAGGTGATCTGGGGCTGATTCTCACAAAATATGGCACCAAAAAATCCAGTTGCTTTTGTCATTTTCAACTGCCCCAACAAGGAGCACTTACTGAATTCAACAGTCAAGTCAATGCTCAAGTTAGGGTAATATTACTGACTGCTAAACGTGTTCAAAAGAGGATTCTTCACCCAGTAACAAATGATCTAGAATCATTGTTCTAATATATTCCTTATAGGGATCCTTAGACTTCAGAGGTCAGCAACACTACCCCAACAAAAAGCACTTACTGAATTCATAACTCAAGTCAGTGCTTGTGTTTGGGTGATGTTGGTGACAAAGTTATGGTTAGCTGGTTATGTTAAAATGATGTGAAACTGACTCTGTTGAAGAACTCACAACCAAGACAACCCCAAAGAGAAGCACTTATGAACACAAGAATCATCAGTGTCTCCATTTGAGGTGATCTGAACGTGATTTTAATGCCGTCTCTCTTCAGTTACAGTTTGTGGCTTTTGACATGTACAACCTCCCCAACAAGTAGCACTTACCTAATTCAGACAAAACTCAAAGCTCATGTTGGGCCAATATCACATACTTGCAGTGAGCAATCTTCCTCTCTTCTCCGTAGTCCAGATGTTTCTTTCTAGCATTTTCTGTGCTGTCTTTCCCAGTGGCAGCACAAGTGGTGTTTCTTGCACAGATCTGCCCATCTTAAATGTAGTTTGAAGCCATTGCCACCCAACTCCGCCTTCTTTTTCTTGAAGTTTCACTGATCTTGACATTGCGAAATGAACAATAGCACTATTTGTATTTGATGGACAATAGTCATCTTAAATTCATGCATTCCATTAGAATTGACGAGCGGTCAATTAGACTCCAATGAGTTTTCTTGATGCAACTCATTTACACATGGTGGCCTGCCATTGCAGCTCCATCAGGAGTACTTTAAAGCAATACAAAGAAGCAGAGTTAGCACTGAATTTCTTCTCCAAATGGCACTTTCTGCAAAAAGACCCCCAAGACAGCTTGTGAGAAAGCAAGAATCATTACATGTCTCCAAAAACTGTCATCTACATGTAGGGTTCATGTGAGAATTCCACCCCAACTCATATATATTTGTCTTGCACTTCATTTGCAGAATGTGAACAAAACTGACGTGAATCTCTTACTGATCCTTTTAAATGACACAGTTCACACACCTGAAGATTCAGAGGTCAGCAAAACTGCCCCAACAAAAAGCACTTACTGTATTGAGAAACAAAGTTAGTGTCTGTGTTCAGGTAATAATAAAGACTAAATGGAGATGTTGATGAGAAAAACTCTGTTGCATTCAATCCCATCAGATTGACAACCCAACTATAAAGTAATTTCAAAGCATTAAAAAACACAGTTGCTTAAGTTAAAGTGTATCACTCAATGAAATTTGTCTCTGAAATGTAGAAGTAATTTCTTCAAACAGCTCTGTGGAGTGGATTCAATCAAGGAACATGTCAGAACCAAGACAACCCCAAAGAGAAGCACTTATGAACACAAGAATCATCAGTCTCCATTTGAGGTGATCTGGGGCTGATTCTCACAAAATATGGCACCAAAAAATCCAGTTGCTTTTGTCATTTTCAACTGCCCCAACAAGGAGCACTTACTGAATTCAACAGTCAAGTCAATGCTCAAGTTAGGGTAATATTACTGACTGCTAAACGTGTTCAAAAGAGGATTCTTCACCCAGTAACAAATGATCTAGAATCATTGTTCTAATATATTCCTTATAGGGATCCTTAGACTTCAGAGGTCAGCAACACTACCCCAACAAAAAGCACTTACTGAATTCATAACTCAAGTCAGTGCTTGTGTTTGGGTGATGTTGGTGACAAAGTTATGGTTAGCTGGTTATGTTAAAATGATGTGAAACTGACTCTGTTGAAGAACTCACAACCAAGAAACCCCAAAGAGAAGCACTTATGAACACAAGAATCATCAGTGTCTCCATTTGAGGTGATCTGAACGTGATTTTAATGCCGTCTCTCTTCAGTTACAGTTTGTGGCTTTTGACATGTACAACCTCCCCAACAAGTAGCACTTACCTAATTCAGACAAAACTCAAAGCTCATGTTGGGCCAATATCACATACTTGCAGTGAGCAATCTTCCTCTCTTCTCCGTAGTCCAGATGTTTCTTTCTAGCATTTTCTGTGCTGTCTTTCCCAGTGGCAGCACAAGTGGTGTTTCTTGCACAGATCTGCCCATCTTAAATGTAGTTTGAAGCCATTGCCACCCAACTCCGCCTTCTTTTTCTTGAAGTTTCACTGATCTTGACATTGCGAAATGAACAATAGCACTATTTGTATTTGATGGACAATAGTCATCTTCAATTCATGCATTCCATTAGAAGTTGACGAGCGGTCAATTAGACTCCAATGAGTTTTCTTGATGCAACTCATTTACACATGGTGGCCTGCCATTGCAGCTCCATCAGGAGTACTTTAAAGCAATACAAAGAAGCAGAGTTAGCACTGAATTTCTTCTCCAAATGGCACTTTCTGCAAAAAGACCCCCAAGACATGTCTCCAAAAACTGTCATCTACGTGTAGGGTTCATGTGAGAATTCCACCCCAACTCATATATATTTGTCTTGCACTTCATTTGCAGAATGTGAACAAAACTGACGTGAATCTCTTACTGATCCTTTTAAATGACACAGTTCACACACCTGAAGATTCAGAGGTCAGCAAAACTGCCCCAACAAAAAGCACTTACTGTATTGAGAAACAAAGTTAGTGTCTGTGTTCAGGTAATAATAAAGACTAAATGGAGATGTTGATGAGAAAAACTCTGTTGCATTCAATCCCATCAGATTGACAACCCAACTATAAAGTAATTTCAAAGCATTAAAAAACACAGTTGCTTAAGTTAAAGTGTATCACTCAATGAAATTTGTCTCTGAAATGTAGAAGTAATTTCTTCAAACAGCTCTGTGGAGTGGATTCAATCAAGGAACATGTCAGAACCAAGACAACCCCAAAGAGAAGCACTTATGAACACAAGAATCATCAGTGTCTCCATTTGAGGTGATCTGGGGCTGATTCTCACAAAATATGGCACCAAAAAATCCAGTTGCTTTTGTCATTTTCAACTGCCCCAACAAGGAGCACTTACTGAATTCAACAGTCAAGTCAATGCTCAAGTTAGGGTAATATTACTGACTGCTAAACGTGTTCAAAAGAGGATTCTTCACCCAGTAACAAATGATCTAGAATCATTGTTCTAATATATTCCTTATAGGGATCCTTAGACTTCAGAGGTCAGCAACACTACCCCAACAAAAAGCACTTACTGAATTCATAACTCAAGTCAGTGCTTGTGTTTGGGTGATGTTGGTGACAAAGTTATGGTTAGCTGGTTATGTTAAAATGATGTGAAACTGACTCTGTTGAAGAACTCACAACCAAGACAACCCCAAAGAGAAGCACTTATGAACACAAGAATCATCAGTGTCTCCATTTGAGGTGATCTGAACGTGATTTTAATGCCGTCTCTCTTCAGTTACAGTTTGTGGCTTTTGACATGTACAACCTCCCCAACAAGTAGCACTTACCTAATTCAGACAAAACTCAAAGCTCATGTTGGGCCAATATCACATACTTGCAGTGAGCAATCTTCCTCTCTTCTCCGTAGTCCAGATGTTTCTTTCTAGCATTTTCTGTGCTGTCTTTCCCAGTGGCAGCACAAGTGGTGTTTCTTGCACAGATCTGCCCATCTTAAATGTAGTTTGAAGCCATTGCCACCCAACTCCGCCTTCTTTTTCTTGAAGTTTCACTGATCTTGACATTGCGAAATGAACAATAGCACTATTTGTATTTGATGGACAACAGTCATCTTAAATTCATGCATTCCATTAGAAGTTGACGAGCGGTCAATTAGACTCCAATGAGTTTTCTTGATGCAACTCATTTACACATGGTGGCCTGCCATTGCAGCTCCATCAGGAGTACTTTAAAGCAATACAAAGAAGCAGAGTTAGCACTGAATTTCTTCTCCAAATGGCACTTTCTGCAAAAAGACCCCCAAGACAGCTTGTGAGAAAGCAAGAATCATTACATGTCTCCAAAAACTGTCATCTACATGTAGGGTTCATGTGAGAATTCCACCCCAACTCATATATATTTGTCTTGCACTTCATTTGCAGAATGTGAACAAAACTGACGTGAATCTCTTACTGATCCTTTTAAATGACACAGTTCACACACCTGAAGATTCAGAGGTCAGCAAAACTGCCCCAACAAAAAGCACTTACTGTATTGAGAAACAAAGTTAGTGTCTGTGTTCAGGTAATAATAAAGACTAAATGGAGATGTTGATGAGAAAAACTCTGTTGCATTCAATCCCATCAGATTGACAACCCAACTATAAAGTAATTTCAAAGCATTAAAAAACACAGTTGCTTAAGTTAAAGTGTATCACTCAATGAAATTTGTCTCTGAAATGTAGAAGTAATTTCTTCAAACAGCTCTGTGGAGTGGATTCAATCAAGGAACATGTCAGAACCAAGACAACCCCAAAGAGAAGCACTTATGAACACAATAATCACCAGTGGCTCATTTGAGGTGATCTGGGGCTGATTCTCACAAAATATGGCACCAAAAAATCCAGTTGCTTTTGTCATTTTCAACTCCCCAACAAGAGCACTTACTGAATTCAACAGTCAAGTCAATGCTCAAGTTAGGGTAATATTACTGACTGCTAAACGTGTTCAAAAGAGGATTCTTCACCCAGTAACAAATGATCTAGAATCATTGTTCTAATATATTCCTTATAGGGATCCTTAGACTTCAGAGGTCAGCAACACTACCCCAACAAAAAGCACTTACTGAATTCATAACTCAAGTCAGTGCTTGTGTTTGGGTGATGTTGGTGACAAAGTTATGTGTAGCTGGTTATGTTAAAATGATGTGAAACTGACTGTGATATGTGTGTTGAAGAACTCACAACCAAGACAACCCCAAAGAGAAGCACTTATGAACACAAGAATCATCAGTGTCTCCATTTGAGGTGATCTGGGGCTGATTCTCACAAAATATGGCACCAAAAAATCCAGTTGCTTTTGTCATTGTCAACTTCCCAACAAGTAGCACTTACTGAATTCAACAGTCAAGTCAATGCTCAAGTTAGGGTAATATTACTGACTGCTAAACGTGTTCAAAAGAGGATTCTTCACCCAGTAACAAATGATCTAGAATCATTGTTCTAATATATTCCTTATAGGGATCCTTAGACTTCAGAGGTCAGCAACACTACCCCAACAAAAAGCACTTACTGAATTCATAACTCAAGTCAGTGCTTGTGTTTGGGTGATGTTGGTGACAAAGTTATGGTGTAGCTGGTTATGTTAAAATGATGTGAAACTGACTGTGATATGTGTGTTGAAGAACTCACAACCAAGACAACCCCAAAGAGAAGCACTTATGAACACAAGAATCATCAGTGTCTCCATTTGAGGTGATCTGGGGCTGATTCTCACAAAATATGGCACCAAAAAATCCAGTTGCTTTTGTCATTGTCAACTGCCCCAACAAGGAGCACTTACTGAATTCAACAGTCAAGTCAATGCTCAAGTTAGGGTAATATTACTGACTGCTAAACGTGTTCAAAAGACGATTCTTCACCCAGTAACAAATGATCTAGAATCATTGTTCTAATATATTCCTTATAGGGATCCTTAGACTTCAGAGGTCAGCAACACTACCCCAACAAAAAGCACTTACTGAATTCATAACTCAAGTCAGTGCTTGTGTTTGGGTGATGTTGGTGACAAAGTTATGGTGTAGCTGGTTATGTTAAAATGATGTGAAACTGACTGTGATATGCTGTTGAAGAACTCACAACCAAGACAACCCCAAAGAGAAGCACTTATGAACACAATAATCATCAGTGGCTCTATTTGAGGTGATCTGGGGCTGATTCTCACAAAATATGGCACCAAAAAATCCAGTTGCTTTTGTCATTTTCAACTGCCCCAACAAGGAGCACTTACTGAATTCAACAGTCAAGTCAATGCTCAAGTTAGGGTAATATTACTGACTGCTAAACGTGTTCAAAAGAGGATTCTTCACCCAGTAACAAATGATCTAGAATCATTGTTCTAATATATTCCTTATAGGGATCCTTAGACTTCAGAGGTCAGCAACACTACCCCAACAAAAAGCACTTACTGAATTCATAACTCAAGTCAGTGCTTGTGTTTGGGTGATGTTGGTGACAAAGTTATGGTGTAGCTGGTTATGTTAAAATGATGTGAAACTGACTCTGTTGAAGAACTCACAACCAAGACAACCCCAAAGAGAAGCACTTATGAACACAAGAATCATCAGTGTCTCCATTTGAGGTGATCTGGGGCTGATTCTCACAAAATATGGCACCAAAAAATCCAGTTGCTTTTGTCATTTCAACTGCCCCAACAAGGAGCACTTACTGAATTCAACAGTCAAGTCAATGCTCAAGTTAGGGTAATATTACTGACTGCTAAACGTGTTCAAAAGACGATTCTTCACCCAGTAACAAATGATCTAGAATCATTGTTCTAATATATTCCTTATAGGGATCCTTAGACTTCAGAGGTCAGCAACACTACCCCAACAAAAAGCACTTACTGAATTCATAACTCAAGTCAGTGCTTGTGTTTGGGTGATGTTGGTGACAAAGTTATGGTGTAGCTGGTTATGTTAAAATGATGTGAAACTGACTCTGTTGAAGAACTCACAACCAAGACAACCCCAAAGAGAAGCACTTATGAACACAAGAATCATCAGTGTCTCCATTTGAGGTGATCTGAACGTGATTTTAATGCCGTCTCTCTTCAGTTACAGTTTGTGGCTTTTGACATGTACAACCTCCCCAACAAGTAGCACTTACCTAATTCAGACAAAACTCAAAGCTCATGTTGGGCCAATATCACATACTTGCAGTGAGCAATCTTCCTCTCTTCTCCGTAGTCCAGATGTTTCTTTCTAGCATTTTCTGTGCTGTCTTTCCCAGTGGCAGCACAAGTGGTGTTTCTTGCACAGATCTGCCCATCTTAAATGTAGTTTGAAGCCATTGCCACCCAACTCCGCCTTCTTTTTCTTGAAGTTTCACTGATCTTGACATTGCGAAATGAACAATAGCACTATTTGTATTTGATGGACAAAGTCATCTTAAATTCATGCATTCCATTAGAAGTTGACGAGCGGTCAATTAGACTCCAATGAGTTTTCTTGATGCAACTCATTTACACATGGTGGCCTGCCATTGCAGCTCCATCAGGAGTACTTTAAAGCAATACAAAGAAGCAGAGTTAGCACTGAATTTCTTCTCCAAATGGCACTTTCTGCAAAAAGACCCCAAGACAGCTTGTGAGAAAGCAAGAATCATTACATGTCTCCAAAAACTGTCATCTACATGTAGGGTTCATGTGAGAATTCCACCCCAACTCATATATTTGTCTTGCACTTCATTTGCAGAATGTGAACAAAACTGACGTGAATCTCTTACTGATCCTTTTAAATGACACAGTTCACACACCTGAAGATTCAGAGGTCAGCAAAACTGCCCCAACAAAAAGCACTTACTGTATTGAGAAACAAAGTTAGTGTCTGTGTTCAGGTAATAATAAAGACTAAATGGAGATGTTGATGAGAAAAACTCTGTTGCATTCAATCCCATCAGATTGACAACCCAACTATAAAGTAATTTCAAAGCATTAAAAAACACAGTTGCTTAAGTTAAAGTGTATCACTCAATGAAATTTGTCTCTGAAATGTAGAAGTAATTTCTTCAAACAGCTCTGTGGAGTGGATTCAATCAAGGAACATGTCAGAACCAAGACAACCCCAAAGAGAAGCACTTATGAACACAATAATCACCAGTGGCTCATTTGAGGTGATCTGGGGCTGATTCTCACAAAATATGGCACCAAAAAATCCAGTTGCTTTTGTCATTTTCAACTGCCCCAACAAGGAGCACTTACTGAATTCAACAGTCAAGTCAATGCTCAAGTTAGGGTAATATTACTGACTGCTAAACGTGTTCAAAAGAGGATTCTTCACCCAGTAACAAATGATCTAGAATCATTGTTCTAATATATTCCTTATAGGGATCCTTAGACTTCAGAGGTCAGCAACACTACCCCAACAAAAAGCACTTACTGAATTCATAACTCAAGTCAGTGCTTGTGTTTGGGTGATGTTGGTGACAAAGTTATGGTGTAGCTGGTTATGTTAAAATGATGTGAAACTGACTCTGTTGAAGAACTCACAACCAAGACAACCCCAAAGAGAAGCACTTATGAACACAAGAATCATCAGTGTCTCCATTTGAGGTGATCTGAACGTGATTTTAATGCGTCTCTCTTCAGTTACAGTTTGTGGCTTTTGACATGTACAACCTCCCCAACAAGTAGCACTTACCTAATTCAGACAAAACTCAAAGCTCATGTTGGGCCAATATCACATACTTGCAGTGAGCAATCTTCCTCTCTTCTCCGTAGTCCAGATGTTTCTTTCTAGCATTTTCTGTGCTGTCTTTCCCAGTGGCAGCACAAGTGGTGTTTCTTGCACAGATCTGCCCATCTTAAATGTAGTTTGAAGCCATTGCCACCCAACTCCGCCTTCTTTTTCTTGAAGTTTCACTGATCTTGACATTGCGAAATGAACAATAGCACTATTTGTATTTGATGGACAATAGTCATCTTCAATTCATGCATTCCATTAGAAGTTGACGAGCGGTCAATTAGACTCCAATGAGTTTTCTTGATGCAACTCATTTACACATGGTGGCCTGCCATTGCAGCTCCATCAGGAGTACTTTAAAGCAATACAAAGAAGCAGAGTTAGCACTGAATTTCTTCTCCAAATGGCACTTTCTGCAAAAAGACCCCCAAGACATGTCTCCAAAAACTGTCATCTACGTGTAGGGTTCATGTGAGAATTCCACCCCAACTCATATATTTGTCTTGCACTTCATTTGCAGAATGTGAACAAAACTGACGTGAATCTCTTACTGATCCTTTTAAATGACATAGTTCACACACCTGAAGATTCAGAGGTCAGCAAAACTGCCCCAACAAAAAGCACTTACTGTATTGAGAAACAAAGTTAGTGTCTGTGTTCAGGTAATAATAAAGACTAAATGGAGATGTTGATGAGAAAAACTCTGTTGCATTCAATCCCATCAGATTGACAACCCAACTATAAAGTAATTTCAAAGCATTAAAAAACACAGTTGCTTAAGTTAAAGTGTATCACTCAATGAAATTTGTCTCTGAAATGTAGAAGTAATTTCTTCAAACAGCTCTGTGGAGTGGATTCAATCAAGGAACATGTCAGAACCAAGACAACCCCAAAGAGAAGCACTTATGAACACAAGATCATCAGTGTCTCCATTTGAGGTGATCTGGGGCTGATTCTCACAAAATATGGCACCAAAAAATCCAGTTGCTTTTGTCATTTTCAACTGCCCCAACAAGGAGCACTTACTGAATTCAACAGTCAAGTCAATGCTCAAGTTAGGGTAATATTACTGACTGCTAAACGTGTTCAAAAGAGGATTCTTCACCCAGTAACAAATGATCTAGAATCATTGTTCTAATATATTCCTTATAGGGATCCTTAGACTTCAGAGGTCAGCAACACTACCCCAACAAAAAGCACTTACTGAATTCATAACTCAAGTCAGTGCTTGTGTTTGGGTGATGTTGGTGACAAAGTTATGGTTTAGCTGGTTATGTTAAAATGATGTGAAACTGACTCTGTTGAAGAACTCACAACCAAGACAACCCCAAAGAGAAGCACTTATGAACACAAGAATCATCAGTGTCTCCATTTGAGGTGATCTGAACGTGATTTTAATGCCGTCTCTCTTCAGTTACAGTTTGTGGCTTTTGACATGTACAACCTCCCCAACAAGTAGCATTACCTAATTCAGACAAAACTCAAAGCTCATGTTGGGCCAATATCACATACTTGCAGTGAGCAATCTTCCTCTCTTCTCCGTAGTCCAGATGTTCTTTCTAGCATTTTCTGTGCTGTCTTTCCCAGTGGCAGCACAAGTGTGTTTCTTGCACAGATCTGCCCATCTTAAATGTAGTTTGAAGCCATTGCCACCCAACTCCGCCTTCTTTTCTTGAAGTTTCACTGATCTTGACATTGCGAAATGAACAATAGCACTATTTGTATTTGATGGACAATAGTCATCTTAAATTCATGCATTCCATTAGAAGTTGACGAGCGGTCAATTAGACTCCAATGAGTTTTCTTGATGCAACTCATTTACACATGGTGGCCTGCCATTGCAGCTCCATCAGGAGTACTTTAAAGCAATACAAAGAAGCAGAGTTAGCACTGAATTTCTTCTCCAAATGGCACTTTCTGCAAAAAGACCCCCAAGACATGTCTCCAAAAACTGTCATACATGTAGGGTTCATGTGAGAATTCCACCCCAACTCATATATATTTGTCTTGCACTTCATTTGCAGAATGTGAACAAAACTGACGTGAATCTCTTACTGATCCTTTTAAATGACACAGTTCACACACTGAAGATTCAGAGGTCAGCAAAACTGCCCCAACAAAAAGCACTTACTGTATTGAGAAACAAAGTTAGTGTCTGTGTTCAGGTAATAATAAAGACTAAATGGAGATGTTGATGAGAAAAACTCTGTTGCATTCAATCCCATCAGATTGACAACCCAACTATAAAGTAATTTCAAAGCATTAAAAAACACAGTTGCTTAAGTTAAAGTGTATCACTCAATGAAATTTGTCTCTGAAATTGTAGAAGTAATTTCTTCAAACAGCTCTGTGGAGTGGATTCAATCAAGGAACATGTCAGAACCAAGACAACCCCAAAGAGAAGCACTTATGAACACAAATCATCAGGTCGCCATTTGAGGTGATCTGGGGCTGATTCTCACAAAATATGGCACCAAAAAATCCAGTGCTTTTGTCATTGTCAACTGCCCCAACAAAGAGCATTACTGAATTCAACAGTCAAGTCAATGCTCAAGTTAGGGTAATATTACTGACTGCTAAACGTGTTCAAAAGACGATTTTCACCCAGTAACAAATGATCTAGAATCATTGTTCTAATATATTCCTTATAGGGATCCTTAGACTTCAGAGGTCAGCAACACTACCCCAACAAAAAGCACTTACTGAATTCATAACTCAAGTCAGTGCTTGTGTTTGGGTGATGTTGGTGACAAAGTTATGGTGTAGAGGTTATGTTAAAATGATGTGAAACTGACTGTGATGTGTGTGAAGAACTCACAACCAAGACAACCCAAAGAGAAGCACTTATGAACACAAGAATCATCAGTGTCTCCATTTGAGGTGATCTGGGGCTGATTCTCACAAAATATGGCACCAAAAAAATCCAGTGCTTTTGTCATTGTCAACTCCCCAACAAGTAGCACTTACTGAATTCAAACGTCAAGTCAATGCTCAAGTTAGGGTAATATTACTGACTGCTAAACGTGTTCAAAAGAGGATTTTCACCCAGTAACAAATGATCTAGAATCATTGTTCTAATATATTCCTTATAGGGATCCTTAGACTTCAGAGGTCAGCAACACTACCCCAACAAAAAGCACTTACTGAATTCATAACTCAAGTCAGTGCTTGTGTTGGGTGATGTTGGTGACAAAGTTATGGTGTAGCTGGTTATGTTAAAATGATGTGAAACTGACTCTGTTGAAGAACTCACAACCAAGACAACCCCAAAGAGAAGCACTTATGAACACAAGAATCATCAGTGTCTCCATTTGAGGTGATCTGAACGTGATTTTAATGCGTCTCTTTCAGTTACAGTTTGTGGCTTTTGACATGTACAACCTCCCCAACAAGTAGCACTTACCTAATTCAGACAAAACTCAAAGCTCATGTGGGCCAATATCACATACTTGCAGTGAGCAATCCTCCTCTTCTCCGTAGTCCAGATGTTTCTTTCTAGCATTTTCTGTGCTCTTTCCCAGTGGCAGCACAAGGGGTTTTCTTGCACAGATCTGCCCATCTTAAATGTAGTTTGAAGCCATTGCCACCCAACTCCGCCTTCTTTTTCTTGAAGTTTCACTGATCTTGACATTGCGAAATGAACAATAGCACTATTTGTATTTGATGGACAATAGTCATCTTAAATTCATGCATTCCATTAGAAGTTGACGACGGGGTCAATTAGACTCCAATGAGTTTCTTGATGCAACTCATTTACACATGGTGGCCTGCCATTGCAGCTCCATCAGGAGTACTTTAAAGCAATACAAAGAAGCAGAGTTAGCACTGAATTTCTTCTCCAAATGGCACTTTCTGCAAAAAGACCCCAAGACAG